>NW_020959255.1:0-6238 GCF_003031625.1 Empidonax traillii | reverse complement strand
CCCTAACTTAACCCTTACCCCTAATCCTAACTCTAACCCTAAAACCTAAGCCTAAACGTAGCCTAAGGCTAACCCTAAACCCCTACCCTAATCCCAACCCTTAAACCTAACCCAAACCCAAACCCTAAATCCTAAACCCTAACCCTAACCCCTAACCATAACCCTAATCCTAATGAAAGGGATATTGATGACATCACTGAGGACCAGTGTGATCACAGGGGATTGATGAAAACAAAGATACAGCTGTGATGTCACAGGGACATTGGTGACATCACATGGGACATCGGTGATATCAAAGAGACATCAGTGACATCATTGGGGATATTGGTGACATCACAGGGGACAGAGGTGACATCATTGGGACCAGTGACATCACAGGGGACTGGTGAAAACAAAGAGAGAACTGTGATATAATAGGGACATCAGTGACATCACAGATGTCTGGTGACATCACAAGGATATCAGTGACATCACGGGGACAAGGTGCCACCACTGGGCACAGTGGTGAAATCATAGGGACAGCAGTGACATCACTGGGGAACAGTGAGGTCACAGGGGAAAGGTGACAACAAAGGGACAGTCGTGATGTCACATGGACATGGGTGACATCAAAGGGGACATGGGTGACTTCACAAGCACCAGGATGACATCACAGAGACACCAGTGACATCATCGGAGAGATTGTTGACATCACAGGGGACTGGTGACATCACAAAGGACTGGTGACATTACAGGGACTTTGGAGAAATCACAGGGACAAGGTGCCACCGCTGACGTCAGTGGTGGCATAAGAGGGACCGCAGTGATATCATTGGGGACCAGTGACATCACAGGGGACTGATGAGAACAAAGGCTAAGCCCTGTTGCCACGGGGACATCAGGGACATCACAGGGGACATCAGTGACTTCACAAGGACAGGGCTGACATCACAGGGACACCAGTGACATCATCTGGGACATTGCTGACATCACAGGGGACAATGGTGACATCACAGGGACATCGGTGAAATCATTGGGGAACAGTGAAATTCCAGGGGAATGGTGAAAACAAAGGGACAGCAGAGATTTCACAGGGACATCAATGACATCACAGGGTCAGGGATGAAATCACAGAGACAACAGTGACATCACTGAGGACCAGTGACATCACGGGGGACTGGTGAAAACAATGGGACAGTCATGATGTCACAGGGACATCACTGAAGTCAAAGGTGTCTGATAACACCACAGGGAGATCAGGGACCTCACGGGGACATGGTGCCTCTGCTGGGGACAGTGGTGACATCACAGAGACAGCAGCGACATCACTGGGGACCAGTGACATCACAAGGGACTGTTGACAGCAAAGGGACAGTCATGACATCACAGGGACATCACTGCCATCGGTACAGTGGTGACATCACAGGGACAGCAGTGACATCACTGGGGACATTGTTGACATCACAGAGGACAGTGATGACACCACAGAAACACCAGCGACATTAACGGGGACATCTGTGACATCACAGGGAACATCGATGACTTCAGGCCAGGTGTGACATCACAGAGACATGAGTGACATCACAAGGAGAGCCGTGCCATCACAGATACATCGATGACATCATTGGGGACCAGTGATATCACAGGGGACTGGTGACAACAAATGACAGTTGTGATGTCACAGAGAGATCACTGACATCAGTGGGACATGGTGCCACTTCTGGGGACAGTGCTGACACCACAGAGACAGCAGTGACATCATCGGGGACATTGTTGACATAACACAGAACAGTGATGACACCACAGAGTCACCAGTGACGTCAGTGGGGACATCTGTGACATGATAGGGGACGTCGGTGACATCACAAGGCCAGGTGTGACATCACAGAGACACCAATGACATTATCAGTGACACTGGCGACATCAGAGTGACATCCATGACATCACTGGGGACTAGTGATGTCACAGGGGAATGGTGACAACAAAGGGATAGCTGTGATATCACAGTGACATTGGTGACATCATTGGGGACATTGGTGACAAAGGGACAACCTGGACATCATTGGAGACCAGTGACATCACAGGGACATCGGTGACATCATGGGGACATGGTACCACTGCTGGGGACAGTTGTGACACCACAGGGAGAGCAGTGACATCACCATGGTCATTGGTGTCAACAAAGAAGTCTGGTGATATCACAGGCACTTCGATGACATCATGGGGACATGGTGCCACCACTGGGAATAGTTATGACATAACAGGGAGAGCAGTGACATCACAGGGACATCGGTGACATCACAGAGAGACTAATGACATCACCAGGGACATTGGTGACATCACAGGGGACAGTGGTGACATCACAGGGATAGTAGTGTAATCACTGGGGTCCCCAGTGGGGTCCCCAGTGATGTCACAAGGGAACTGTGACAATAAAAGGACAACCCTGATATAACGTGGACATTGGTGACATCATTGGGGACATCGGTGACTTCACAAGGACAAGGGTGACATCACTGAGGACCAATGGCATTAAAGGGCACTGGTGACAATAAAGGGAAAGCCGTGATGTCGCATGGATATCTGTGACATCAGAGGGGACAGTGGTGACTTCACCAGGAAAGGGGTGACATCACAGGGACACCATTGACATCACAGGGGACAGTGGTAACACCTGTGGGGACAGCAGTGACATCACAGGGACAGCAGGGACTTTGGTGACATCATTGGAGACCAGTGACATCACAGGGGTCTGGTGGTATCACTGGGGACAGCAGTGACATCACAAAGACAGGGGTTCCAACCCGGGGGATAGTGGTGACATCACAGGGGTCTGGTGACATCACAGGGACATGGTGCCACCACTGGGGTCAGTGGTGATATCACAGGGACTTCAGTGACATCACAGGGACTTCAGTGACATCACTGGGGAACAGGGACATCACTGGGGAGAGTGGTGACATCACATGGGACAGCTGTAAAATCACTGGGGACACAGGGACCACCCCTGCCCACAGCAGTGACATCACTGTAGATCAGTGACATCACAGGTTTCTGGTGACATCACAGAGACATCATTGACATCACAGAGACATCACTGACATCACAGGGACATCACTGACATCACAGGGACATCAGTGACATCACTGGGACATCAGTGACATCACTGGGACAGTGGTCCATGACTGCAGCAGCCACTGCTGTCAGACAGGTGGGCCATCCCTTGCTGACTCCATCCCACTGTTTGCAGTCAAGCTCGGCCCTCCTGGATGGCCCTGTTTGGTGGCCCAAGACCCCCAAAGCCATTCCTTGACGTTCATGGCACAACAACCAAAGGGGCTTCGTCCCGTCAGGCAGAGCCAACGCCGGAGCCCTCCTGAGCTCCCACTTCAGGCCTTTGAAGGCCTTGTCTGTCTTAGGGCTCCACAGGATGTTCTTTTGGGTTCTTTTCAGCAGGTCCTAGAAAGGCTTTACAAGTACTCCCTACTGATAGAGCCATAAACGGCACCAACCTGTCATTCCTAGAAAGGCTTGGAGATCTCCCCCTGTTTCTGGGCTGGGTGTCTGGCAGATGTTTCCTTTCTTGCTGTTCCCAGGGAACATTGTCCACCGGAGACTTCATACCCCAGGCACACCACTTTCTCTTGCACCAGCCGTGCTTTCTGTCAGGAAACTCGGGAACTGTTTAAACCCAAGAAGTTTCAAAGAGAGATTGCCCACTGCACACTCACTTCTTCTGTTCTGGTCGCTATTAACAAGTCATCTCCATATTGTAGCAGAACGCCATCCGCCGGTGGCTGTGCCATTGTTCCAGCTCTTGGACTGGCTGGTCACTGAACAAAGTGGGACTATTTTGAAATTTCTGTGGGAAGACTGTCCAACCTAATTGCATCTTTCTCCCACTATGGACAGATTCCCACTCCAAAGCAAAAATCTTTTGACTTTCCTGAGATCGGGGTAGACAGAAAAAGGCATCTTTTAAATCTAACACTATGAATCAAATCATCTCTCAGTTTTGTTAGAAGTGTATAGGGATTTGCTACCACGGGGTATAAGGTTTTAGTTATCTCCTTTACTCCCCTTAAATCCTGAACTAGTCTGTAAGTTCCACTTGGTTCCTTAACTGGGAGAACTGGGGTGTTAAAGTCTGATTCACACTCTATTAGAAGTCCCAACTTCAAAAAGTTTTCACTTATTGCTTCAATTCCTTTTCTGTCTCCTAACCTTAATGGATATTTTTTCCTGACTACTGGCTTTGCTCCTGGTAATAATTCCATCTGAGGAGGAGTTGCCTTTTTTGATTTACTGGGTACATCTGTAGCCCATACCAAGGAATAGACTCCATCTAAAATTTGACTGATATTTTGGTTGTTTTGCTCTGGCTTAATGCAGCTCAGGACCAAACTCAGGGCTATTAGTTGTTCTTTGTTTACCTGAAATTCAAGTTTACTTTTTTCAAACTTAATCACAGTTCCCACATTTTCTGAAAAATCTCTACCCAACAGAGGCTTTGGGGAATTAGGCAGATCTAAAAATGGATGAATTCCCATTTTTTCCCAACTTTGTACTGGAGGGTTTCAGAAAGAAAGTTTTTTCTGATTGGTCTGTTACTCCAACGACTTGAACAAATTTATCACTTTTAGGCACTGGTTCTTGGTTTAGAACCGAAAATGTGGCTCCAGTGTCGATCCGAGAGTCTAATTCTTTTTCACCTTCCCCTTGCTCCATTTTAACCAGCGGGTCTGCCAGGGAATGACTCACCGGTCCCCTCATTCCCTGGTCTGATGAGCGATGACAGCTCCTCCTGGGTTCCCGTTTGCCAGTGTAGGTCAATCCCATTTCCAGTGTCCCTCCTGCATGCAATGGGCACATTGATTTTGTCCCACTCTTGCTTGTTGAAAAGGTGAGCCCCCTCTTCCTCGCATTGCCTGCCCTCTGCCACCACCCCTAATATTTGAATTGGAAATTAAAGCAGCAACCACAACCTTTGTAAGTTTTCTATCTTGTCTTTTCTCCCTGTTGTTGTTCACTTTCCAGGTTTCATTCATTAACACCTCTAAATCTTTATCGGAAGGATAATCAATTTTCTGGAACCTTTTTCTAATATCAGGGTTACTTTGTCCCATTAACAACCCTCCCAGTTGTTGTTTACCTGTCTCTGGTGATGGATCCAGGGTAGAGCATTTTCTCATGGCAGTTCTAAGTGTGTCTAAGAATGCCGTGGGGGTCTCGTCCCATCCTTGCCTTACATCGTACAAGGCAGCCCAATTCACTGCTTTGGGTGCAGGGCTTCACAATCCCACCTGGACCAATCTTCTACACTATTCCAATAACTTATACTGGCCTGCCTCGTTTGGGTCCCAGTTAGGTTTCTGCACTGGAAAAATATTATCTATGTCTCCCCTTAAAACATTTGTTGAAATCTGCCCTTCCACATGATTTCTTGCTGCTTTTATTACTTGCTGTTTTTCTGTTTCTGTCAATTGTGAGAGAATCAAGTCGATATTTGACCAATCTATGCCCTGATTTTTCACAATAAATTCAAATCTCTTACCCATCTTTTCAGGAGTTTCCCTAAACAGTTTTACTTCCTCCCTCCAGCTGTTCAAATCACTGGCCGAAAATGGCACTTTCACTTTTGTTTGAGTGCCTGCAGCTGTTATTACCAATCCTAAAGGGGCAGCAGTGTGGCTGCTCTCAGCTCTAGCTTTTGTTCTACTCCCAATCTTGCCCCCAGCTTTCTGTCCCATGATCTGACCCTGAGGTGTCTTACTCTCCCCCTCTTGGGGCTCTTCCCTACTCTCTGCTATACTTTCAGTGTCTGGCACATCTAATCCCGATTCCTGTGGGCTGTCGGGTCTCTGTCCAATGGGCTCTGGTCTCCAATTCACCCTCCTGGGGGTGGGCTGGAGTTCCTGAGGGTCTATAATGCTCTCCTCATCACTCTCTTTTTTTCAACTTAAGACACTGCTGTCCAACACTACAAGGATCACAGCAGCATTTCTTAGGTTTATGATTTTTCTGACTGTAACAGGGTGAGTTCGAAAGGATGCCGAGATTGAAAACCAAGACACTGCTGAGAGCTCATCAATAATCCCAATATTTATTACAGAAAATGGCCAAGTAAATGGGAACCCGAGAGACAGGAAAGGAGGGGAGTGAACTGAGCCCTCAGTGAAACCCCCACTCACTCAGGTGTGTCTTACAAGGTTACAGCTTTCTTTCCTGGGGGAAAGGCCGTGACTTCCCAAAGAGTCCC
>NW_020959254.1:8074-10205 GCF_003031625.1 Empidonax traillii | reverse complement strand
CTAGGGCCAAATATTTACACATGGGAGGAAATGCAAGCAATTTTGGGAATATTATTTACAGTGGAAGAACGAGGCATGATTAGAATGGCAGGAATGAGACACTGGGACCAGACACACCAGCAGGGTCCAGCTGCCGATACTAAGTGGCCTCTTCAGAGACCTAACTGGGATAACCAGGATCCGGCTCATAGAGCTCACATGACTGATTTAAGGACTATTATCGTCCAGGGTATAAGGGAAACAGTCCCTAGAGGACAGAATATAGATAAAGCCTTTAAAGAGTATCAGAAAAAAGATGAATCGCCTACAGACTGGCTGGAAAGATTAAGAAAAAGCTTCCAGCTTTATTCTGGCTTGGATCTAATGAATGATGTGATGGGGCAACTATGCTCAATATGCAGTTTGTGCAGGGATCGTGGGAGGATATTCGGAAAAAATTAGAAAAAAAAAATGACTGGCAGGCTAAAGGTTTGGATGAGTTGTTACAGAAGCTCGGAGAGTGTATGTACATAGAGATGAGGAAAAAGAGGAAGAAAGACAAAGGAAAGAAGAGGAAATGCAGAAGAGACAGGAGGAGAGACAGGAGGAATTACAGAAGAGACAGGAACAAATGCAAAAGAGGCAGGTGGAAATGCAGAAGAGGCAGACAAAGATTTTGGTGGCAGCTATACGAGAAGGACAAAGGAGAAAAACAGAGATCAGAGACGAAGGATCCCTCATGGATCCGATAGACGTGAATTGTCAAGAGAATGTGATCGACCAAACCTAAGTGAATTAGAGTGTTACTGTTGTGGTCAAAAAGGACATATAAAAAGAAACTGCAGAAAAAGACTGAAGTATGAGCAGATTTATAAAGAAGATTGAAGGTGTCAGGGGCTCTATCTGCTGGGGACCCAAAAGAATAGTGAGCCCTTGATAAAAGTTAAAATAAGTTCCCCAACAACAAGAACTCGAATTCCTAGTGGACTCAGGGGCAGAAAGATCTACTGTCCTGTGATGGTTTTAGTCTAGGCCTTCCTGGTGACCAGTTTGTAACCAAGGAAGTAGCCAAGTACAGCCAATTGTATTCCATACAATTTTTACGTAAACCAGAGTATAAATAAGTCGGAGATTAGAGACCTCGCTTTCTTCTCTTCCGGCGAGGTTTGGGAACAGTGGGTCCCTGCGTTGGTCTCACTTATCTAAGGCTGAGGCCTGCAGAGTCCACTGTCCTGCCACGTGGAGGTTTGGAGAGTGCTGGCTGTGACTGCCGATCCTGCTGTTCTAAGGGACGTGGTGAGATCTGTTTTGTTAGTAATTAGTCTAGTTTGATCTAATATACCTATTCGGTGTCCCTTTTGTTTCCTTTCGTCCCCTTTTTTCCCCTTTCCCTATCCCTTCGGGGGGGGACACCCCCTTTTACTGTGTATATAGCATCTTAACTGTACATAATTGAAATTCACGTAAATATAGATATATTTTTATATAAGCAGTTTAACTGTGAGTTCTTTAATTTTTATAGTTTCTTTCTCCTTTAACCTAAGGGAAAAAAGGAGGGGGGAAGGGGGCTGCTGTCCTAACTTTCAGGCATTTGGCAGGGAGCCAAGTCCAAACCGTCACATTTTTTGGTGGTCCGGTACGGGGAGATTGTTTTGGTTATCCTGGTTTGTTTTGGAACAGTTACTGGGAAAACTGCCAAGAGAGGCTCGTTTATATAAACAAACCTAGGAACAGAGAGAAAGAATAATATAACTATGGCTATTCTAACTACTTGTTTCATTGTATTAGCTATATTTGTGCCTGTTTTGGGCTATCCTGTAGGGAAACGCCCAACTGGAGATTAATGGGAGGACTATGTCCCTTTCTTTGATTGGAATGAATGGAAGAAGTATCTCACTTTCCTTGATTGGAATGAATGGAAGGAGTATCTCACTTTCCTTAATTGGAATGAATGGAAGGTGTATTTCACTTCCCTCAATTTTGACATTAAAGGCCTGCTAAAGGAGATTCCCATCATTACAATTGGCTCTAATTTTTACTTAAATTGTTTAGTAACAATCCTAGTACTGGTGAAGGCGGTGAAAGAGTTATTTAAAACTGGACGAATGGTGCTGTGTTGCCTTCTGTACTGTAGAAAAGGCCAGACCTCTAG
>NW_020959254.1:0-1190 GCF_003031625.1 Empidonax traillii | reverse complement strand
CATCTAAGAGGTATGTTAGAAAAGGCTGTTTGGATTACTCCTTCCTCAGGCCAAGACAAACCCATTCGTGGGATTGTTTTCGCTCAAGGGCCCGGAAATACCTGGTGGGTAATGAGAAAAAATGGAGAGATCCACTGCATGCCCCAAGAAAATTTAACCTTGGGGAAAAACTAATCATGTGCTTTGAGTTGTGTTTTGCAGGAAACCAGTCACCAGATGAGAAAGGCCTGAACAATTGATGCCGGTATCCAGTAATAAACCAGCCCAGACCAGAGGAGAAGCCCTGAAAACCAAAACTCTGATTGTGACCTAAGGGCCAAGAATGAGAACCAAGCTAATCCTGATGCTGACGCTGATTCTTCTACAAAAAGATAAATGCTCTAAAAAATGAACAAGAACTATATACAAATATGTATATGTGTATATATGCGCGGAATATAAGTAAACGCAAAATATAGGTGTTACGTAAAAATAGTATGGAATAAAGGGTGGAGAATGTGATGGTTTTAGTCTAGGCCTTCCTGGTGACCAGTTTGTAACCAAGGAAGTAGCCAAGTACAGCCAATTGTATTCCATACAATTTTTATGTAAACCAGAGTATAAATAAGTCGGAGATTAGAGACCTCGCTCTCTTCTCTTCCGGCGAGGTTTGGGAACAGTGGATCCCTGCGTTGGTCTCACTTATCTAAGGCTGAGGCCTGCAGAGTCCACTGTCCTGCCACGTGGAGGTTTGAAGAGTGCTGGCTGTGACTGTCGATCCTGCTGTTCTAAGGGACGTGGTGAGATCTGTTTTGTTAGTAATTAGTCTAGTTTGATCTAATATACCTATTCGGTGTCCCTTTTGTTTCCTTTCGTCCCCTTTTTTCCCCTTTCCCTATCCCTTCGGGGGGGGACACCCCCTTTTACTGTGTATATAGCATCTTAACTGTACATAATTGAAATTCACGTAAATATAGATATATTTTTATATAAGCAGTTTATATATATAAAGAACTGTAAGTTCTTTAATTTTTATAGTTTCTTTCTCCTTTAACCTAAAGGAAAAAAGAAGGGGGGAAGGGGGCTGCTGTCCTAACTTTCAGGCATTTGGCAGGGAGCCAAGTCCAAACCGTCACAAAACTACCTTGGGGTTGTATGACTTCCTCTGACACAGTCCAAGTGATAGGAGCTAAAGGAGAACCTTTTAAAGT
>NW_020959253.1:8183-10207 GCF_003031625.1 Empidonax traillii | reverse complement strand
TCAGGGACCACCAGCTCGGAGCTCCGGCTCAAGCTCCGGCCGCCTTCCCGGCACAGGACGGCTCTTTCCTCCTCACAGCTCCCTGGGCTGGCTTTGCAGCCCCTCCTCCGGGGGCATCTCCGGCCCTTTTCCTCCCCGCTGCCTTCCTGCGCCGGGGAGCCCTTCAAAACGGCCTCTCCCACCAGGCTCTGCCGGGGGGTTTTTTCCTCCGTGCTCTCCGTCCTCAGCTCGGGGCCTGGGGCAGGAAGGAAGAAGGACAGGCAGGGGATTTGCCTCCGGCCCACAGGGAAGGCCAAGCACATCCCCCCCAAATTTGGCCCCAACAGGCACCACAAGACAGGGCCAAAGGGGCACTGACTTCCTCCTCACCTGCCTGGGGGGCCCGTGGCAGCTTCCTCTTGCTCACAGTCTCCTCCTCCATCTGCCCAATGTTTGGGAAGGACAAATCCTGCTGGAGGGAAACAAGGGCTGAGTGCTTTGGCTTGGGGGTTCCTCCTGCCCAGTCCATCTCTAGAACTCACTGGGTATCCTGAGGCCATAGAAACCTCCAAAACAGCAAAATTCAGCCCAAAAAACCACAGCCAGGAGTTCCTCCTCTCTGGTCTCTCCACTTTGGGATTCTGCAGGTCCCCCCTTGTTTGGGCTGCTGGGAGTCCCGTGTGTATTTTGGGTCTCCCCTCTACGGGGTCTCTGCCCTCTCCAGGCTGCTGGGGCTTCCAGGAATCCAAGGCTCCCCCATCTCCCAACTTCAGTGTTCTGGGGGACCTCTCTCTCCAGGGTCCCCCCACTTAGGAATACCAGGGGTTGGGAGGGTCACAGGGGTCTCTTCTCCCTTGACTCTGATCGGGGGTTCTGGGTCCCCAGGGCTTCTCCATCTCTGGATTTCCCCCCACCAGGCTGATGGGGGTCCTGGGGCTCCCCCCTTTCCAGGCTCTCCCTTCTCTGGGCCCTTCAGGGTCCTACAACTGCCCCCAGGAAGGCCAAAAGAACAGGAAAAGAGGCCAAAGGGGTGGCTGGAGATCAAAACTGGGCACTTCCACCCCTTTGGGCTCCTCTCAGGAGTCTGGAGATCTTGGAGGGGGGAATGCAGAGATGGACAATGGGGGATCCCCAGGGATTTTGGGGGCAGCAGGAGGGGCTGTGGGAGCCCCTTGCTGGGGGGTCGGGCTGGAGACCCCCCAGTGCTCCCAGGACCCCGGGCTGGAGAGTTGTCACCACCTTCTGCTGCCTGGGGGGGCTCTGGGGGGACCTCGGCTCCCCTTGGGGCTCTTCTGCAGCCACAGAACCTGCAGGGACCTCCCCTGGGTGGGGCCTCCAGGGGTTCCAGGAGCTTTGGGATCATCCTGCGAGCCACTGGGACACACTGGGATCTTCCTGAGATCGGACTGGGAGAGACTGGGCCACACTGGGATCATCCTGAGATCGGACTGGGACACATGGGAATCATCCTGAGATCGGACTGGGAGAGACTGGGCCACACTGGGATCATCCTGAGATCATACTGGGAGAGACTGACACACACTGGGATCATCCTGAGATCATACTGGGAGAGACTGACACACACTGGGATCATCCTGAGATCGGACTGGTATAGACTGGGCCACACTAGGATCCTGCTGGGAGGGTCTGTAACCACACTGGGGGTGACTGGGACCCCACTGGGGCCAACTGGGACTATGCTGGGAGAGACTGGGGTCATACTGGGACTGCTTGGGACCAGACTAGGAGCACCTGGGTGCAACTGGGATCCCAGTGGGAGGAACAGGGAGACACTGGAACCATGCTGGGGGCAGCTGGGATCATACTGGGATCACACTGGGAGTAGCTGGTGGGGACTGGGATCATACTGGGAGTGACAAGGAGCAGGCTGGGTGCAATTGGGATCAGGTTCGAACCATGCTGGGGGCACTGGGACCACAACTGGGACCACATGTTGGGCTACTGGGAGCAACTCAGAGAAACTGGGATCATGCTGGAAGCAACTGGGAGTAACTGGGAAGGACTGGGTGCATCCTGCAGCCACC
>NW_020959253.1:0-2529 GCF_003031625.1 Empidonax traillii | reverse complement strand
AGAGCCAAACAGGCATTCACTGATCTCCTCTTCAGGGAAATACCCAAAACCCACAGCCTGGGGTTTTGTTTTAAAGATTACCCTATTCATCAATCAACTAACTACACCAAATCTAATGAGGGTGCAGATCTCACATCTTCAGGTTCCCAGAAATCCTCCAACAGATACAGTGCAGTTCCCCAAGTTTCCTTTCCTTTATTCTCTTGCTTCCCAGGAAGAACACATAACAGCATCTCTGTGAGGCTCAAATCTCTGCGCCATCAGGAGCGTTTGCAGTTCATCAGCTCCAGAGAACCCAAACTTCTTCCACCCCTCCTTTCTCCACCCTTCAGCTCTTACTGCTTTGAAAAGGAAGCAGGGTGTAAGAAATGAACTTTGCAAGTCACAGTTTGCATCATTTTGCCACACCACTGTCGCTTAAAACAAACCATCCCCACCCTGAGATGTCTGCTAATTGTTTCCTTTCTCAGGGTTCTGTAGTCACAGGCCTTTGTGCCACTGGAGACACCCCATAATCCTGCCCTGCCTTGTCCATAGCTACTGAGCCTTCTGAAAGGTTGGAAAGGGATTCAGCAGCAGTGATCCCCATCCTGCTGGCTCTGCTTGCCAGCCTGAGCAGCATGGCCAGTGCAGGCTCAGCCCAGGGTGCCACAGCCCCTCCCTCTGCAGAGCAGCCCCTCCAGCTCAGGGCCCTGCAGGGATCCCAGGCTGGGATCTGTAACTGGTCACGAAAGAGGGTTCTCTGTGCCAGGGATTCATCTGTGCAGGCACAGAAATGCTGCCTTGCTCTTCTTCAGGGACACCCCTTTCCCTGGGCAGTGTGTCCAGGCTGCCTTGGCCACTTGCAGATGTTAAAAGTTACTACGTTAAATGGGAAATGTTATGTTAAAAAACAAAACAAAACAAAACAAAACAACAACAACAAAAAAAACCAAAAACAAACAAAAAAACCCTAGAACTTTTGGAACTGCACTGTTCTGTATCTTGTTGTAATAAAAAGGGGGAGATGCAGCGTTTGGGGTTCCAGGAGTGCCAGCAGAGCGTTCTGGGAAACAAAATCTGGCGGACTCTGGTGCACATGAGCAGTGAAGACCCTTGGCAGGATTGGTTGAGAGGGTTACCTGCTGGGACATTTTACAATTCAAAACTGCTAGTGAAACCTTTGCTCTCTCTCAATAAAGCATTCTGTTACACACCATATTGGTGTCTCTTGGTCCATGCAGACTACTTATTTATTATAATAATAATATTACAACAGTTCTTTCCACATCTGGGCTTTGGGAAAGGCTGGGGAAGGTTGGCAAAGGTGTTAACAGGGTGGTTTGGCCTGAGGTGTTAAACATGGGAGAGGGTCTATCTTCCCAATTCTCAAGAGAAGAGATGGCAGAAAGCTGCCCTGCAGGTTGGATTTGAAGGAACAGGAAAAGAGACCGAGGGGAAGGGGTTTCTTTCCTGGAGGGCAGGGCTGTCGTTCGCTTGCAGGAGCCCTGCGCTGGAATTGTCAGTTCGACTGCCAAATTGGAATCTGGACAAAGATTCCTGCCAGACAAAAGGTTGCAGGACAGAAAGCTCTTGCTGCCCAGGGAGTGCCCAGGGTGGCCCACCAACTGCACCTGAAACCCGAAGGTTCCAGGCTTTCTTTCCTGGGGGAAAGGCCGTGACTTCCCAAAGAGTCCCCTGGCAGATGGGTGGGGCTGCACTGTGGGGGTGTGGGGGGTTGGTTCTTTGGTTTCCAGGGGCTATTCCAGAACGGAGAGGTCAGGTCGGGACATCATAAAGGGGCACATGACACAGGGATGGGGCTGCATTTCAGGGTTTTGGGGTGTTGGCTTTTTGGTTACCAGGGAATATTCCAGAATGGACAGGATAGGCCATGACATAACAAAAGGGCTCAAAGCACATGGGTTGGTCTGACTGTGCTGGTGTGGGGTGTTGGTTCTTTGCTTGCCAGGGCTATTCTAGAATGGAGAGGATAGGCCATGACAAGCAGTGCCTGTCAGAACTGCAAAGACAGACCCACAAGAATCTTACATGGGGGAGATTCTCTGCTCTGCCCTGCACACCCCAGTGCTGGGGTCAAAACTCAACCTCTCTGCTTCCCTCTCCTAAGGGACTTGTTCTTAGACATCCCCTTCCTACACTCATTTCAAAAGCCCTGCTGGCGGTTCCCAAACCTGTACCCGGCTCCCATCCCCTCTCTGGCTCAGAGCCCTCCACTTATCTTGCAGAGAGCTGGGCCTGTCCATCCACCTTCCAAAAGCACGTCCCTTGGGCTGGCTCAGGGGTTCCCACAGTCACACCAGGCCCTGCCCAAGGCCCTCCCAACAAGTGCTGGGCCCTGGAGGCAGGGGGAGATCCCTCCCCTGGCATGGCCATTCTTGCCCAGCCCTGTCTGGCCCAGCCTCTTCCCCCCTGCACACTCACCCCTGGCACAGCCTGCACTGGGGCAGCATTTACTTCTTGGGCCCTTCAGAGCTGCCCCCATGGGGACACTTCCATTTTCTGGGCCAGCACCAGAGCCAGCCCAGC
>NW_020959252.1:8837-10209 GCF_003031625.1 Empidonax traillii | reverse complement strand
CCCGACACCCCTCCCCATGGCGTCTCTGTGTGTTCGGGGGTCTCTGGGGCTCGGGGAGGGGGCGGATTCCGATCCCCTTTCCCTGCGGTCGGTCCGCCAGGCCGGAAGGGGGCGCTGTGGCGGGAGGGGGAATGGCGGATCGCACTGCACCCAGGGCGGGAAGGCACACACCACACACACACACCCCCACCCCGAGCGGGATCAAAGGCCCCGTGCTCTGCTGCTCAGGAGCCCCTGAGCCCCCCACCCACAGCCGCGCTCCCCGCAGTACCGAGGGGATCCCCAGAACCCCGCTCTCGCCGCAGACCCCGCCAGATCTCACACCGCAGCGCAGCGTCCTCCTCCCCCGCTGCCCCGCTGCCGCCATGGCGCCCTTCCCGCGCTCCGCCTCCACATGACCCACCGCAGCCAATCAGTGACCCCCGATCCCCACGGCCCCGCCCCCTCGCGGGGCACCACGGGAGTTGTAGTCCCGCACAGTCCCCTCGCCTCATGGCGGGGCTGTTCGGCCACCGGAGAGAAACACGGGCTGGTCCCGCAGAGCGGGCCGAGTGGGTTCCACTCTGGCAAACAACGCTCTCTCGATCGGAAATCCTCATTAACTGAATGCAGCTGCTGCTGCTTTAACTTGTTCCCACCAAAATTCTCCGGGTTCCTTTGGTTCCAGGAGGCCCCACATGTCCCAATGACCCCTTGATTCCATGAGCTTCCACCGTTTCCACCTGGGCTGCAGGTGACCCCATAAGAACACTCTTCAGGTGCATTTACAACCAGAGAGGAAGGAAACGGATAAGAAGCCTTTTTTTTTATTAAACTCTCTCCTAGTTTTTCCGCTTGGAAATAGTTGGGGCTGCCCCCACTGGCACTGCAAGCACTGTAAGAGCAGAGCAGAGCAGGCACTGGGGCTCAGCTGACTGAAACGCAGCTCTGGATTTCAAAAGGATTAAGATTTTTGAGGTCTTGACACCTGCCCAGTTGTCTCCCAAAGCATCCTCCACACCAGGGGTGCTCAGGGCTCTGGGAAAAGGTGATTTCCCCTTAAACAGCCTCTTGCTGTGAGCTGTCAACAGACAGGGAGCTGCACCATGGGCACGACAGACTGAGCTCTGGGTTTGCTTTAATTATCAGTATCAGATGAGGGAAAAAACAAAAAAAAAGAAAAAACTTTTTGGAAAAAGAGACACATTAGTTTCCAAAGGAATGGAGGAAAAAGTGGAATGAGATCCTTCTCACTGCTTTTTCCCAAAATATCCTCAACTGGATGTAGAAATCAAGTCTCTCTCTCCCCATTACTCGCTGCAAACCCATTTCCAAAAGCCCCTCTGCCACAGCAGCCCTGGATCCTGGCGTGTCCCCCCACTCCTGCACAGCT
>NW_020959252.1:0-1706 GCF_003031625.1 Empidonax traillii | reverse complement strand
CCTGAAAATAGTACTCTTCTTTATAAAAACAAGTCTTCTTAATAACAATAATCTTCTTTTTAAATCACCTATCTTCTTATCAAAATCTATTGTCTTAATAAAAAACTATCTTTTTAATAAAAACTATCTTCTTAGTGAAAAAACTATCCTCTTAAATAAAACAACTATCTTCTTCATAAAATCACTATTTCTTAATAAAACAATGGTCTTTATAAAACAAACTATCTTCTGAAAAAAATCAAAAATATAAAATGTGTGTACAAAACAAGAAAACAACATGTAAAACATAAATGCTGCCAGAATCCCGGGCACAGGCACCGTGTCCCTGAGCGGGGCCACCCAGCCCAGCCCCAGCCTGGTGGCAGGTGACCCCCTGTCCCTGGATCAGGGCATGGCCAGGATGGGCCTGTCCTGCTGCTGGGGGTCTTCATCCCAACACCATGTCCTGGTCCTCATCTTCCTGCTCAATCCATCTCCTCCTCTGTGTCCTCCTCCAGATCTATCTCCATCTCTTCCTGCACATCCTCCTCCAGATCTATCTCCATCCTTTCCTCACTATCCAATCCCATATCGATTTCCATCTCCTCTCCCGTGTCTCTCTCAGCTCCATCAGGGCACAATCTCAGAATGGGCTCCCTGTCCCACACCATCCCCACAGAGCTCCAGCCCCCCGGGCGGTCGAGGGGTGCCCACCTGCACGGAACGGCCCCGTACCTTCCTCAGGACAAGAGGGAGCATCCTGCTGGGATGGGGGACAAGATCCACACAGCAGCTGCTGTTCAGGACTGCTGGGGAGTGAAGGGAGCAAGGGAGGACAGTGCGCTGGGAGCAGGAGGAAGGGTGGTCTCTGAGCAGGGGGAAGGGCTGTCTCAGAGCACAGCCAGGGTTGGTCAGCGCAGAGGCTGCACTGGGAGCTGCACAAAGGTGTGATGGCAGCAGGGCAATGGCTGCGCTGTGCTCGCTGCTGGGTGCTGGCCATTCCACAGGGAACACGGGCACAGCTCTGGCAGCTGGGATGGCACAGGAGCTGTGGGGATGGGGACCAGAGAATGATGGAATCCTTGAATGGTTTGTCTTGGAAGGGACCCTAAAAATCATCTCCTTTCAACCTGAGCAACCTCCCACCACCCCAGGTTGCTGAGGGCTCCGTCCAACCGGCCCTTCAACATTCCCAGGGACGGAGCCTCTCAGGCGCTGCCTGTGCCAGCCCCCTCCAGCCTGACTGGAAGAAAACATCTCCCTCAGATCGACCCTAAATGGCCCTCGTTCAGTTCCAGCCGTGCCCCCTTGTCCTCTCCCCACAGGCCCTGCTGAACACTCTGTCCCAGCTTTCCTCTGGGCCCCTTCAGCTCCTGCCCGGCCGCACTGAGGCCTCCCCGGGGCCTTCTCTTCTCCCGCCTCAGCAATCCCAACTCTGGCAGCCTTTCCTCAGGGCACAGGGGCTCCAGCCCTGGCAGCACCTCGCAGGCCTCCTCTGCACTCTCTCAGCAGCTCCATGTCCTGCCTATGCTGAGCACTCAGTGCTGGAGGCCGCGATGAGCCCTGCAGGGGCTGCAGCTTCCTGGGGAACAGTGGGCAATGGGGGGTTACCCCTGCAGAGGAAGCAAACACACTTTTGTGCTTAGAGAAAGGCAGGAAGATGCTGCTGGTTCTTGGTGGAGCGTGCAGGGACGTGTCAGCAGCAGGTCCTGTGTGTCCCTGTCCCA
>NW_020959251.1:0-10211 GCF_003031625.1 Empidonax traillii | reverse complement strand
TGCAGATATTATTCATACAGAACATAAAAGGAATAAATGTACTTATTCCTTTTGTGATGCATTGGGCGTGGTTAAAAAAAAGTCTATGGTCTGATTAATAAGAACTTACATACACTCACCAAAATAATACAAACAGTTTGTATTGGCTTCAAACACTTATGCAGTTGCATAATTTCAGGAAATTTGACCACAGTTTGTTTCACTGTACTGCAACAATGCTTTTCACATGCATCTGCCTCTGACAGATCCTAATATGTATTGAGGTAATACATATTTGTGAAAATTATCATGGGATAAACTGAAATGTTAGCACCTCAGCTAAACTGCTCTGCCTACCTTAAGTTTTGAATTGTCCACAGTGAAGCTATCAAATTATTTTAAAGCTTTTTTACAATTAGACCCCAAGTTCTTAGCTTTATTTTGAGCTGACATCAAAATTCTTGTAAGAAATGCTGAAATGAGATAAGAAATAGCAGGAATCAGAGCAGCTACAACATGGTAATGGACTGAGCAGTGAATCTGTGTTATAAAACCTGGATTCACTTCCCAGCATTACTTCAGTTCTTGGATTGCCTTCAGCAAGTTCCTTCACCTTCCTGCACCTGGCTTTGTTTTTTTTTCCCAGTTGCCTTGGCTGTTTTCATTGTATATTCCGGGCAGGGACCCTTTCACATAATGTGTTTGGGCAGTTCTAGCACAGGGTGGCACTACAGCAAATCCAAGCCCTTAGATGCTACTGTAGAATTAATTAGAATGTAGAAATAAAAGCTTAAGATGTTTTCTGAATGTCACTGTTTCCATTCTGAAGAGTCTGGTACTTTGACTACTACTATGCAATAAATCTGTTGCAAAAGACTAAATACTGTTAATCCCTTAATCAAAATATTTTCTTTCAATTTATTAGCATGAAATTTACACAGGAGACAATTTTAATATCTCTAAATACTTGTTTACTTACCATGATCTTATGAACTATTATGAAAAATTAATGGTGTGAGCTGCACTGATATTAAAAAAGGTTTTATAGACATTTCTGCTCTCTTTAAGCTTTCTTTTTAAAAATGTCTTTATCAGCATCAGTGACTTTTTGAGGGAAAGGGGGAGAGAACTGCATTTGCTTACGTATATCTGCTCATATAGTTATCCTCTCTGAATCACTTGTCTTGGCTGAATATTTTAAACCAGAAAGCAGTCCTTTCTTAAACAAGAAACATTCTCCTCAAAGTGAGAGCTGAGATCTGTGTCTCTCATCTCATTTCCTGTCTTTCTGGTTTTTAATCAAAATATATGAAGTCATTGCTTAAAATGGGTATTCAGCCACATGAATATTGTGGAAATGGGAGAATATAGATGTTTAGCAGTAGAAGAGAAGAATGTCAGAGTTTAAATGCCACTGATCTCATTCCTTATCAGAGCCACTGGATCATATTTCACATGATCTTCAGGGGATCGCACATAAAGACTATCAACCACAGGTAGCCTCCTATACCCTCCCAGCAGAATGAATTTGCTATCCTATTATATAAAAATATTAAAAAAAAAAAATCTTTGTTCTGCAAAGTATTGAATGGTTTTAGTATAATCTCAGCAAAAATGCGAGCCCATAGTTCAGGGCTCAGCTGAAACAGCACTGGAGTGCTCTGCACGTGCCTCACTAAATCTAAAGGACAGTGAATTGCAAACATCCTCCTAAATGTAAAAACACACACACAGAAAGAGCAGGAAAAAGATTTCCCTCTTTTGATTAAAGGTATTAATGATATTTCTGTATTATACAAACTCCAAAGCACTGTTAAAAGTGACAACTCCTAAATGATACCGAGTAACTGCAACTCTGAAAATGACAACAGTTAATATTTATTTCTTGAACCAATCTCAGTACTTTATCTCAAGTTAGTTTTAATGTTCCCTGTTATCCTGCCTCTCTGAGGATAAGAAAGAAATACAATCCTCATGAGGCAAACACACTTTTACCTGTTGTAGTAGACAACCTTGTATAAGCACTCCAAGGGAAGACTGGTAGTGCTCTTTCAACCCATATTCCTTTCACAAGATCTCAAGCTGCTAGTTTTGATGGGTTGAGTTGGCTGGACGTCTGGTGCCCACCACTCTATCACTTCCCTCCTCAGCTGGACAAGGAAAAGAAAATATAATTAAAAGCTCATAGGTCAAGATAAGGAAGGTGGGAGATCACTCATCAGTTACCATTATGGGCAAAACAGATGAGATATAGGGAAATTAGTTTCATTTATTACCAATCACATCATACAAGGAAAATGAGAAATGGTGCTACATCCAGTTGCCAGCCAATCACTGGTGGGATTCCCCAGGGCTCAGTACTGGCGCCAGTCCTGTTTAATACCTTTATTGGTGATCTGGACAAGTGGGTTCCCTCAGTGCACCCTCAGTAAGTTCACAGAAGATACTAAGTTGAGTGGGAGTATTGATCTGTTGGAGGGTAGGAGGGTTCTGCAGAGGGATCTGGACAGGTTGGATTCATGGGCTGAGGCCAATGGTGTGAGGTTCAATAGGGCCAAGTGTCGGGTCCTGCACTTGAGTCACAAAAACTGCAGGCAGTGCTACAGGCGGGGGGAGGAGCAGCTGGAAAGTGGCCCAGCAGAAAAGGACTTGGGGATACTGGTTGACAGGGGCTGAACATGAGCCAGCAGTATGCCCAGGTGGCCAAGAAGTCCAGGGGCATCCTGACCTGTATCAAAAATAGCATGGGCAGCAGGACCAGGGAAATGATTGTCCTTCTGTACCTAGCACTGGTGAGGCTGCATCTCCAGTACTCTGTGTCAAGTTCTGGGCCTCCCAATTCAAGAAGGACATTGATGAGCTGGAGCATATCCAGAGAAGAGAAACTAAGCTGGTGAAGATCTACAGAGTAAGTCCTATGAGGAATGGCAGAGGGAGCTGGCATTGTTTAGCCTGGAGAAAAACAGGCTCAGGGGAGACCTTATCAATCTCTACAACTATCTTGCAGCAAGGTGAGGGTTGGTCTCTTCTCCCAGGCAACTAGTGACAGGACAAGAGGACATAGCCCCAAGCTGTTACACGGGAGGTTCAGGTTGGGCATCAGGAAGAATTTCTTCACTGAAAGGGTGGTTAAGCACTGGGACAGGCTGTCCAGAGAGGTGGTGGAGTCACTAACACTGCAGGTATTCAAGAAATTACTGGATGTGGCACTTAGTGCTATGGTTTATTTGGCACAGTGGTGCTTGATCAAAGATTGGACTTTGTGATCTTGGAGATCTTGTCCAACATTAATGATTCTATGATTATAAATAAAACTAAATCTTAAAAACACCTTTTCCCCTCTCCTCTTCCTTCCCCCCTTTCCCCTGCTTCTTAATTTTGTTATCCCAGAGGTACTAGCACCATAGCAGATGGGCTTGGCCTTGGCCAGTGGTAGGTTCATCTTGGAGCCGGCTGGCACTGACTCTGTTGGACATAGGGGAAGCTTCTGGCAGCTTCCCATAGAAGCCACTCCTGTAGCCCACCCAATACCACAACCTGTCCACACAAACCAAATACACTAGTTTACGTATTATATTACAAGAGTTGACACAAATTTTGTTGCTGCAAAAATATCAAACTGTTCTTTCCCATGTGATGCATCAGCTTTACAGAAGCGACAGTCTGAGAATGCAGTGCTCCCATTTTTCTAAAAGAGCTGGGCTTCCCAACAAGACAGTGCACTTTCTACTTTAGAGAACCTCTAGGGAGTACCCCTGAGATGTGGTTCCCATAACACCCTCAGAAAGGTATGCCATCCTGCATTATAGAAGTTGCTCTCTACCAGAAAAAATGTCATAACACCATATCAAGCAAAAGAACACAACTTCCGTTTCTTTAAGGCAAAATGAAAGAAATTGAGTCAGTCATATTCTCATTTTCTGCAATGCTTCCTGTAAACAATAAATCTTCACAAGAACAAAATATAGATATAACTATTTCTTGGAATATGGAGCCACCCACTCAAATGCTAAGAAAAAATCATTCTTTTCTTTAGTAACATAATACGTAAACATAAACATCACCAGCAGTACTCAATAGGTTAATTAATGTACAATATGTATACTATGAATACTATATATGATTGCATTTTCTGATTTTTTTTTCTACTTGCAATCATAATATTGCATGAATGTAACTTTTCTTTTTTTTTCTTATTTAATGTTCCCTAAGCATCCAGCACTCTAGTTCAGGGTATTCCTAAAATCTCTCTTGTAATCTGCAAGGCCACACAAGGACTGTATTTTTAGATATTGAACCACTGCCATCTGAAGATTTTCCAGCTGTGAGGGTTAGCTAGTTTTCCTCTCCTGAACATCTCCTTCAGTTATCAGATTGCTTTTGCCACCTTTCCATTTGCACTCAGTAAATGAAAATTACATGCATCTCTATTTTAATGAGAAAAAAAATACAAATCAAAGATCTCATGTCAGAAACCCAGTGATTCAAGTAAGACTGTTTTCCTTCTATCTTTCTACTCTTAATACTTACTTCTCCTTTTCCCTGTGTTCATTAAACTTTCCTGTCTATCGTAATATGGATCAAAGTCCACTCAGAATTACACAACTCTAATACAAAATGATCTACAAAGAACTTCATAATGCTGCCTAATTTGCCTATCTTCAGGGTAAGCTGTCCAAGATACAGAGATACCATTCACATATCAGCTTTCCTAATGACTGGAAGTCAATTCTTAGATTAGCCTATCAGAAAGAATATTCATCAAGGCTAATTTAATCAGGTGTGGCTAATGTGTCTAAACAGCCATCAGTCAATGGAGAGGAAAACATTCACCAGCAAACCCTCATCTGACTGTTCTGAGTCCCTCTCAGTGGAGGAGAAATGCCCTCTCCTCTACTGAGTATAGATAGAGCTGATGGAGATCATCCTTACTGAGCTTCAAGTTTATCTGCTCATCTCCATTTTTTCAGACGTGACTATCAGAGGACAAAATTGCTGCCAAAGCTCAAGATTCTGGAGGTCTTAGGAAATCCTTAAATAGTCTCCATACCCCCAGAATGTATACATTTGCCCAGTTCTATCTGAAATTGAGAATTATCCGTGGAAATGTCACATTCCAGACATCAAAATCTCACTGCAGTGGAACGGCCCAGGAGATCAAAATAAAACTATAACTAAAAGCCTAGACATAAACACAGAATTTACAAAGTAAACTAAAATCTGAGCACCTGGGAAAAAATCATATATTCATTTTTTGCTATGCAGGTGACAAGCACAGAACTTTAAGGGATGTAAACAGAGGTCTGCACTGTTGGACATTTACGTATATGTATGCCAGTAAAAATTAGGATTTGTGTGCGTGTGTATTTGACCACATCCACCCTTGCAAGTGAATTCAAAACCACATTTGATGACATGAAAACAGTGTCAGTGCATACATATTTATGACTCTATGGTGGATTTCTGCACTTTAGAAATTTCTGAAGCAATCAAAGAGCCCAGAAAGGAAGCTGATGCTGTGATGTTGATCGTATCATCCCGGGCATCTGCACTGTCCAGCAGGAAGAGGCAGGCCCTTGACAACAAGCACCGGTGTCACTTCTTTCCAGCACACAGTTTTTGGGAATGGATATGGGGAGCGTATCAAGAATATAGGCAAGATGGGTATAGAGAAATATAAAATACATATAGGGAATCTGGAGGAAAGGACACCCATATTTATGTAAGAGAAGATTACTGTTTACTCCGTGATACTCTGATATTTGAGGGCACCATAATCTCATAAAGCACTGGCCTTCACAACAACTCCATATGGGTGAGAAGTACACAGGGGACATATGAGGTATGAGCAGACAAGAATAAAGGAGGAGGGAGTCTGATACCACCTGGGAGATGGCACTGAGAAGTTTGGCCAGCTGATCAACCTGAGACAAGAACTGAGGTGCCAGAGCATGTCTCTTCATTCAGCTCTTGAAGAAAGAACCAGGGACTCAGTCAAGTGCAATTTCCAAGTTAAGGCCTGGGAGAACAGAGGGAAAGGACTAAAGATCACTCCAAATCCTGAGGGAAGCACAACCTGATTTTATGAATATCTCTTTCCACAGCAATAATCATCAACTGAACTAGATTTTCCTATGGCCTGAGGAGAGGGAATTCTCTACAATTAGGAAGAATACATAAAATTTAGTTTCCTTATTTGAAAGTATATTACATCTAATTTCCTTATTGCAATATACCATACAACTAAGTTCAGAAACACCAAAATAGGAAAACATTGGCCATAAACTGTTCTTTTCAAAACTTACCACCAGCTAAAGCATGATATGAAAGTTAATTTTAACATAATCTGAGATAGAATCAGAATAAGGATCACATTTCCAATGTTGTGTCTATTTTCAGGATTAAATTTTTCAAAATTAAAACGTTTATTTTTTCTGAGTTGAAAAGCAGCATGCATGACAAATTACATTCTAGCCAAAACTGCTCATTGATCAAACACTTCAGGGTTTTCTTGGACATATAGAGCTCTCACTGCAATGATTCAGGCAGAATATAAATTTTTACCTTGAAACAAACAGAGGACTTAATACTTATTAGTGAAGAATTACTTTCAAATTCTTCTTTTAACTCATTTCTCACTTTCAGTCACATTTTCTCTAGCTTTAAGAATGAATGTAGGCTAAAATTGGCTAGATATAAATCAATGGCATCACACATTTTGCATCAGAGCAAATATTGATCCATAAAAAGTTATTTCTGAACTTTATTAGAAATGGAAAACTTCCACATGTTCTTCTTCATGGCTCATTCCCCTATGCCTATACAAACTGAAGTTTTATTTATGATTTTTACAGTAAGGTCTATATTTACTCTGGAAAAATATTCAGAAGAAACACACAAAACTACCATAAATTTAGGAATTCTAAAGTATAAAACTGCACTTTTAAACTCCAAATACCCACTTCAATACTTGCAGATAAGATAGTAAGCTATTTTATGATTCATATTTAACTCATTCTTCAGAGAAACCAAAGTAAAAAAGTTCAAAAATTTGGGAATAACAATTCCACCAAAACTTTAAGTCTCTTATCTTCCAAGAAAATCCACAATCAACCGAAAACATGACCATTAACGCCCATTCCTGATTTCAAGGAGAGTTAAAAGCACAGCAAATTCTTACAGGATTTGTGTACTCCTTTGTGCTTTGTAAGAACTCAGTAAAATTAATAATTTTCAGCTTAGAAAGACACGACATTATGTAGCTGAGCTGGAAGCCATCTTCTTTGTATATTATTTCAACACATTCAAAAGGATGAAACACAGAGCTTAGATTCTGGCCTGGCAACATTTCTCAGCTGCTTTATATCAAGTTTGCTGCTAATAACTAGATAGGATGCAAAACACTAAGCAAAATCAAAAGGTGGTTCTAGGATAAATACATTTCCCTGCCAACAAAGGAACTGAGAGTTAGTGCAAATCTAAGACCGAGTTTGGTTCTGTTTAAGAACTGATGCTTTGTCAATGCTTTTAAACATGAGCAGCTTCCATAATGCAGAGTGTATATTAAATAACCAGTTTAGCCTTCCAGCAGAGTCTACTGACCCAAGTCTGTTTTACCTCCCATATGTTTCAAACTTCAAAGATTTTTCAAATATCTGTTTTGGTCCCAATGACATTCTATTGAGAACAGGCACAAACAACATTTGTGGAAGACAAAGGCAATGAAATTACCGTATATGTCACTTTGATCCATTTTCTTCAGTGTGCCACACAAACCAGACCCAGAAATGAACATCTGAAGATAAACATACACTGCTAAAGCACTGTGAATTTTCAGCATTTCCTGTACTGAGACTCAGCCTTGAGTGAGCTATGTAGATAAATGAACACCACGAAAAGCACAGATAGATCTGCTCGCAAGATGCTTAACACTGCCTGTGGGATAAACATTCATACAAGTCAAGACTCCACTGAGTATATATAAATTAAATATACTTTTTGGAAATACAATTAAAAAAATGTTTCACAGACTTAGAGCTGATCTGAGCAAGTGCAGATCAAACAGAGTACAATCTCATAAAGTTACAGAACCTGCTGACAATGCAGCAGTATCTGTGGACACCCAAATTTCACGCCACATACTTATCCTACCTGTTGTACAGTGAGCTGAGCGTAAACACAGATGAAGGCACAGGTCGATTCTGGCTTTTGCTGAAGTGGTGTGCAGTGACAGCCTACCTGGGTGAAATAACACTGGAGAGCCACTTCCCCCCTTCCATGCAACAGGCAGCAGGGAATTGATACTGCCCTAAAGCACAGGTACACTAACCCATCCAAAGAGAGGCACTTGAGTCACTAAAAGGACCTGCAGGAAAAAGAGATAGCCAACTGTCTTCCCTCAGGCTAACTGGTTAGTGAGGGAGAATATATTCACTCCCAACATTTGTATCCTTCAGCAGATCATTTTCTCTTCTTTCTCCAGCCAGCACAGATTTTAAAAATTTACCAGTGATGTCATGGTACACATACATGGTATAACTACTGCTGTAGTTTGTTATCCGAATTATAAAGGTTATCACTGAAGATTTTGGATCTACTGAACATTTTATTCTATGGTGCCAGCCATTTTACCTTCACTGTGTCAGAAGAAAAGGTAAAATGAATCAGTCTGGATGTCAGCTTAAGTTACCAGCCTAAATATATAATGAGGACTAAAAATATAGAAACTCTTCATTTTAGGAGATTTTTGCTAGGACAGTTTTAAGTCTATTTTTTCAATGGGGGTAGGTTGTTTTGTTTGGTTGGGTTTTTTTAAAGAGGAAAATTACCCACTTGTTACAATCTAATTGTATTCTTAATAAGCAAATAATTCAAATAAAAGAATTTACTGGAGTGACAATCATTACAAGAAAGAGGTTGCCTGTTTAACACAAGCCAGGATAAACCTGGCTTGTTTGAGAAGGAAGGGTGGAAAGTAACCATCAAAATGCTTTTAAAGTTACTCCAGCTGTGTCATAGAGGCAACGTTCTCCTGGATGGCACAGTTCACAAGATGTGAATAGAAAGCAAAGAGACTTTCCTCCTCAAAAACATTTAATATCAATGAATATACACAAGTGAAATTGATGGAAAATATTGATAAATTAGATAAAAAATATTTACAATAAGCTCCCTATAGAAATGAAGAATGTGACAAAAACAGTTAACCTGGCCACAGGTGGTAACAATTTCTCTTTTCTTTCTGCAACTATTTCTGACATAATTCTATGATGATATAGGCTGAAATTAAGACCTATTTTTAAGTGATAGAGCATGGCCAAAATATCTTTGAAAATACTTGGAATACTTCAAAAAGTATTTCTAGTTTGATTAGCATTTGTAAATTCTCTTTGTTTGATTTTATACTGAGGGTAAGACTGTGGGGAAAGTAAAAGCAAGAATTGCATAAGACCATTTTTAGAAAGGAAGGAGTGTCAAGAGAGAATCCTTAAACATCCTCTGTCCCAGTTTTCCTCTTCCAACAAGCACCTAAAAAAATATTGGTGCTCTCATGTTCTCCTAATATTAATTTTCATAGAATCATAGAATCATATAATAGATTGGGTTGGAAAAGACCTCCAAGATCATCAAGTCCAACCCCTGATCCAACTCCAATTACTATATCATGGCACTAAGGGCCACATCCAATCTCTGCTTAAAAACCTCCAGGGATGGTGAATCCACCACCTCTCTGGGTAGGCTGTTCCAATGCTTGATTACCCTCTCCGTAAAGAATTTCTTCCTAACATCTATCCTAAACCTCCCCTGGTAGAGCTTGAGCCCATGTCCTCTTGTCCTATTGTTGGTTGCCTGGGAGAAGAGACCAACCCCCACCTGGCTATAACCTCTCTTCAGGTAGTTGAAGAGAGTGATGAGGTCACCTCTAAGCCTTCTCTTCTCCAGACTAAACAACCCCAGCTCCCTCAGCCTCTCCTCATAGCACTTCTGCTCAAGTCCCTTCATCAGCCTGGTTGCTCTTCTCTGGACCCGCTCCAGCACCTCAATCTCCTTCCTGAACTGAGGGGCCCAGAGCTGAACACAATACTCAAGGTGTGGCCTCACCAACGCAGAGTACAGGGGAAGGATCACTTCCCTGCTCCTGCTGGCCACACTGTTCTTGATGCAGGCCAGGATGCCATTGGCCTTCTTGGCCACCTGGGCACACTGC
The DNA here is from genome assembly GCF_003031625.1 of Empidonax traillii. NCBI lineage: Eukaryota > Metazoa > Chordata > Aves > Passeriformes > Tyrannidae > Empidonax > Empidonax traillii. The sequence continues at coordinate 25 of NW_020959251.1, read as the reverse complement.
TGGCTCATGTTCAGCCTCCTGTCGA
>NW_020959250.1:7911-10217 GCF_003031625.1 Empidonax traillii | reverse complement strand
TCAAAGGGCTCCCACCCCCAGGACTGTGCTCAGAGAGCACTCAGGCCTTGCAGCCAGAAAGGGGCTCACAAGGACAGTGTGGAAGTGGAAAGAGCAGCTCTGCAAAGCCCAAGCTCTGCTGCTCCCTGGCAGTGCTGCTGTGCTGGGATTCTTGTGCCCTTGCCCTTTGCAAATCCCCCCTGTCCTGCAGTGTGCTGTCTTTTAGGAACAGCTAAGAAAAGTCTTGGACGAAGAAGGCACTGCTGGGTCTTTTATTTTGTTGAAACATTATCAAGCACAACTCATCATTTATAAAACTCTGGGTCAAATTCAGTGAGTAGACACTAAATTCAAAGGCAAGTGCCTAAGAGTATTCATTGCATATAAAATTATTTTAAAGAAAACCCAGTGACCTAAAGAAAAAACCTGAGAAGGAAGACTGAGCCATAAAGGAGTCCCAATTCTGAATGCTACATAGAAGAAAACAGGCATTTTTTTACTCCTAAAAAGCATCCAGTCATCATTTTCCCTATGGCATCCCTGAGCTCCTGGTTCCTCAGGCTGTAGATGAGGGGGTTCATTGTTGGAGGCATCACCGAGTACAGAACTGACAGGGCCAGATCCAGGGATGGGGAGAACATGGAGGGGGGCTTGAGGTGGGCAAGAATGATGGTGCTGATAAACAGGGAGACCACAGCCAGGTGAGGGAGGCACGTGGAAAAGGCTTTGTGCCGTCCCTGCTCAGAGGGGATCCGCAGCACAGCCCTGAAGATCTGCACATAGGAGAAAACTATGAAAATGAAACAACCAAAAGTTAAACAGCCACTAACTGTAATAAGCCCAATTTCCCTGAGGTAGCCTGAGTGTGAGCAGAAGAGCTTGACGATCTGAGGGATTTCACAGAAGAACTGGCCCAGGGCATTGCCCCGGCACAGGGGCAGGGAAAATGTACTGGCTGTGTGCAGCAGAGCATTGAGAAACCCAGAGGCCCAGGCAGCTGCTGCCATGTGGGCACAAGCTCTGCTGCCCAGGAGGGTCCCGTAGTGCAGGGGTTTGCAGATGGCAACGTAGCGGTCGTAGCACATGATGGTCAGGAGGAAATACTCTGCTGACAGGAAAAAGGCAAAGAAAAAGGCCTGTGCAGCACATCCTGTGTAGGAGATGGTTGTGGTGCCCCAGAGGGAGTTGTGCATGGCTTTGGGCACAGTGGTGCAGATGTAGCCCAGGTCTGTGAGGGAGAGGTGCAGCAGGAAGAAGTCCCTGGGGGTGTGCAGGTGCTGGTTGCAGGCTACGGCGCTGAGGATGAGGCCGTTGCCCAGGAGGGCAGCCAGGGAGATGCCCAGGAAGAGCCAGAAGTGCAGCAGCTGCAGCTCCCGCCTGTCTGCAAAGGCCAGCAGCAGGAACTGGGCCGTGGAGCTGCTGTTGGACATTTGCTGCTTCCTCAGTGTTTGGATCTGTTTGAGGATGAGAAGTCAGTGCTGAGTTAGACCAGGCTGCTGCAGCCAAACAGGACACGTCTCACAGCCACCCCACTCTCAGGCTCTCTCTCTTCACTCAGACCTCTCTGCAGCTCCTTCCCCTGAGCTCTGGCTGATGCTGCTTGAATTCTTTGTGTTTGTTCCCCCACTTGCACCTGCCACAATTAGAAGAGGTTGTGGATGCTGGAAATCCCTGACATTTCCATGGCACTGCAGGTCAAGTGTTGTGGGTTCTGAGGGCACAGGGACAGTCCCTCAGTGCAGACACAAGAGCTGCTCTGCCCATCAGTCTGTGCTCAGCTGCCCTGTGCTGGCAGCTTGGAGCTGCAGGACCATCACACTCAACTGTTCCCCTACACAGAAACTGCACAGAGAGCCAGGAATCCGTGTCCAAAGAACAGACTGACACACTCCTCATCTTTTCATCTCTCCCCTCCCAGAGTGAGACACCAAATGCTTATTGCAGCTGCCCAGAGCATTTCCATGGAGTTAGCACTGAGGAGTTTTCTCCACGGGGATCCTGTGCAGCACAGAGATACTGTGGCAGAGCTGAGCCCTCCTGGAGGGCACCTGCAGCCCTGCAGGACACCCAGGGAAACAGCTGAAGAGCCTGAAGTTGTCTGCAGGGCACTTGGGCACTTTGCTCTCACAGACACATCCCCACAGCAGCACCCAAAGGGGTTGTGTCTGCACAGGAATCTGCCCCCCCAAACCCCACACTGGCTCAGAAATCCCAGTAGTGAGAACAAGGAGAGCCCAGGCAGCAGGGGATGGCAGGGAAATGCCCCAGTGCTGCTGCCAAGGGAGGAGGGACAGGCAGAGCCAGCTGGAAATGAGGGCCTTGTCCTT
>NW_020959250.1:0-1101 GCF_003031625.1 Empidonax traillii | reverse complement strand
GGGATTGGGGAAGGAAAAACAAAAAAAAGAGTTCCTAATCCCTGTTTTCCAGGAGATGAGATTCCGAGCCCTTAACAAGAAAACAGGTTCCTTTCTGCTCCTTAAGTGCCCCCTTAACAGCTCTGCATGCAGTGGGCAGAGGGGAGGGAAAAAAATTCCTGCTGAGTTTCTAAGAACCAGCAAAACCATGACTGGAACCCTCCAGTTTGCAACACTCCAAAGAGCATCGCTGATGCCCAGGACAATTCTGATCCCCCTCAACAAACACTCCTCCAGCTGTGACCCTTGTCTGGTGGGAAACACAAAGGGATGTGTGGGGATGTTTCACTGACAACAGGGAGAATTTTGGAGAGGGACCTTTACACACCCAGATCTTGATGTGTCCACACATCTCTGCCTGGGTGTGGGTGTGAATTGACTGTGGTGTGAGTGTTGTTACTGGGAATCTATAATTCAGTCACTGTTCAATTGCACAAATTATATTGAATCACTTGCTAACTCTTAAGTTGGTCAATGATTAAATGCTACTAATCTCTTTTGTCCCCTTTTCTTTCTGTTCAAATCCTTTGCACCCTGACCCTCTTATATCCTGTTATAAGTAAAATGAAACTGAGTTGAAATATAGTAATAAAAATTTATTGAAGATTTATAGAAAAGGCAAATAAGCAAAACAGCGCACTGGGCGGCCGGGGAGATCCCTGCTTCACTCACGGTGCGCAAGCGCAGTAGGAAAAAACAGTAACTTTTATTGCCTTATCAGTTCCCCTCCCATAGTCATTTGTTATCTTTCTATTGGATCTGAGTTTGCAGGTCTGGTTCTGGTTGGTTTCTCTGCAGGCCTGTTTTAGTTGCTAGGTGCTTTCCTGGCCATAGCTTTAATTAGTTTTTAGTCCTTGAGGCCAGGTGTGTTAGGTATTTCCAGATGTCCATCTTGGATACTCTGGATCATTTTCATTCTTGACTCTTTGATTCTTGTCCTTCCCTTCGTTACTTTATGCATGCTATGGGACAATGAGCTTTTTATAAAAGTAAGATTCAGCAAGGCATAATAATTTGTCTTTTCAGTTTAAGAATTGCAAGCTGCATGATCATCAACTTATA
>NW_020959249.1:16134-20454 GCF_003031625.1 Empidonax traillii | reverse complement strand
GCTCTGCAGGATTTTAATTTGAAATTTGATTTATTTATTTATTTATGTTCTTCCCCCCCGTGATACTTGCACATCAGTTTCCTGGATGTGCTTGTTCTGTCGCTCTTCAATGTTTAGTTAGTAGTTCTCTCCTTACCTGTTTCTCTACATACTTTCAATTTTTATCTCTATCCAAAAAAAAAAAAAAATAAAAAAAAAAAATCTCGTTTTGAAAAGCACTGCAAATCCACAGGGTGGCTTTTTCCCGGGATGCTGTTCACCTTCATTAACAGCTGCCAACTGTTGCACCTGGATGCTGTGCCACTCCTAATTACGTGCACCCAGGAAAGAAAAACGGGGGGTGTTTCTTGTAGCCTGAATTTTGCCATTTTCTTGCTGCCCTGCTGATGTGCTTCCTCCACCTGCTCAGTTCAGCTGCTGATGGTTCACCTGGAGAATAACCAAGCCACGCTCTTCTTCCCCCTGTCCCTTTCCTGGCTTGCACACTGGGTGTAAGCAGGAACGAGCTTGGGAAGGCCAGAGAGCCTGTTCCTGAATGCAGCCTGGCTTCCAGGAAGATTGCCTTAATGCTTTCCAGCTGTGGCTTGCAACTTGCTCTGGGATGAGCTGAGTGGATGCACATGTGGCAGTTCCTTATCCTCTTGAGATAATCTGCTTTGGAGCCCACGTTCAGCAGTTTTAGGGCTGCTGGTAACAGTGTGGTGTCAGCAATGTGCTGCTTTTCCTGTAGAATTGCAGCTTCATGTGCAGGGGGGAGGGAGCGCTGAGGTTGAATCGGTACCAGGTGCGGCTCTCCCATCCGGGTCCCCGTGTTTGTTCTTGCAAGTTTTGTGGTTTTGAGGTGTTTGATGACATGTGAAGCTGCGTGCCTGTTTCTGAGGGCATGTGTTACCCATGAATTCCCTGGTCATTAAGGACTGCAGTGTCTCCTCTCACGCCGGTGACCCCGAGGACGCTGCTGCAGCCTCTGGGTTTCGGCAGATGCAGCTCCTCTGTGCCCCTCTGCCCTCCTGAGATGTTTGTTTGCCTGCAGTGGGGGAAAATGCAGGGTGTTCATGAGCAGCACTTGCTCTTCACGAGGATGTAACCCCAGCAGGGGAGCGGTGGTGAGATGGTGTGACAGACCTTCTGGCGGCTGAAGCGTAGCAGCCCGCCTCGAACCCAAGCTGTTGTGTTGTGTGAGCAGTGGCATGAAAATGAGAGTTTATGTGCTGACTGCACTGTTCTTCAAGGTTAGGGGGAAGCATCTAATTCTGTCCAAAGCCAGGAACCGGGGGAGATACCAGCCAGAAGATGAATTAGGTGGATTGCAGTGGTGGTGCTCACCTGGCAGCGCGGGATGCGACTGCACCAAAGCGAACTGGCTGGGCTCAGGCCATCCTGACAGTGCTGTTCTGCTGGCAGGGTGGCTCCAGATGGGCTCAGCCATTGTTTTCTGGTAAGCTAAAGAGAAAAAACAAACAAACAAACAAACAAACCCAAACCTCCCAACTCTGTGGCTCTAAAATGGGTCCTGCTGTGTTTCCCCGATGGGTTGTCTGATCCTCCTTCAGGGTATGAGCCTGGTGTTGTGGGTGGGTTTGGTGAATTGATGAAGAGAGATAGGGTGGATTTTCTGGAGCGAGAGAGAAGCCAACACCACAAACACAACTCTGAGGCCCGCACTGGAACAGAGGTCCCTCCCTTTCTAAGCAGTGAACCCCTGCAAAACCTGCGTGCTGATATGTGCTTGGTGCTATCAGAGGACAGGATCGAACCTCACCTTCATGGAAAGAGCCTGGGAGGGGTTTCCGTGGTTCCCCCCAGGGAATCCACCTGCAAATAATTAACAGAAAGCTGGTGCTGCCCTGACCAAAGTCTCCTCTGCTGTCAGTGCTTTGCCCTGCTGAGCTCTGGGTTCTGACACCTTTGATGCTGCACCCGGTGTGGCTGCTTCTCATTTGCAGGATCAGAGCTACTGGCACAGGGAGAGAATCACTGCAACAAAGAGAACTAAAAAAAGCTTAAGTTATATAAAATAAAGTTCCTTTGCTCTCTGTCTGTTGTGGAAGATTGTCATGGAAACATTTTTTTCAGAGAATAAATTTATTTTCTGTGAATAATGTCCACAGAGCTGAGGGAGAGAACATATTATTTATATATATATATATATATATAAAAACTTCATTGGAGACACGTTTTCCTTGGCTCCCAGCAGTAGTAAATGTTTCATCTGCTGTGTTTTAAATCACTACAAAGGAGGGTATTACCTGAGCCTCAAAAGCAGTGGCTCTTGGGGTTTTGATTGTTGGATTTTCTCTCCCTTAAAGCCAGAAAGCTGCTGTTGGTATTAAATCAGGGACACTTTGCCTTCCATAAGTCCAGTTCTGCATTAAATCACTGAAATGCGAAACAGGGGCTGTTCAATGTGAAACACATCCCGAGCCCCTGATGGGGAGGATGGGAAGCCACGTTGGCCGTCACGTTTCTCCTGCAGGGATTGGTGCTGGAGGAGGGTCACTGGGCATCAGTCCTCTGCTTCTGCTCCCCCACTTTTGTAACCTGAGATCCTCATCCATCTGGCTGTGACAGGAGGAGTCCCCAGCCTTGGGAAGGCGGGCTGTGGTTCATCGGGAGCAGCTGGATGGGACACGGTTCGCTTGCATCGTCCGTGCCCTTCCAAAGCCTCAGCTCCCCGTGGCTGCCTCTTGTCTTGCCAGCCTGTTGGGGACACATCTGGGTGGAGGGGACCTCCCCTTCCCAGCAGCTGCCACGCTGGGTGGAGGGAGCCTCCTGTTCCCAGCGGTTCTCACGCTGGCTGCCCCTGGGAGTGGTTGTGAGTAGCTGTGGATTTCCATGGATGTGAAGCGAAGACCTGGCTGGCCTGAAGGGGTTTTCCACCTGCTTTCCATGTGCCTGTGTGACCCTGAAGGATGTCTTCCCTGTTGGCTCATCACACCTTGAGTTCAGAGAGTTTTCCTCTGCAGAGCTGGGCGTGCCGGGCCTGCCTTTCCAGAAGAAGGGCTCAGAAAGGCCTTTTCTGGAAAACACCGAGAATCTGCAAAGCGACACTTGCTGGGTGTTTTCCATGTCAGTGGCAAGGCAAACCCATCTGTCCAGGGATTCAGAGACACACTTTCTCCTTGCAGGGGATGTCTCCAGCCCGGAGGCTGCTTTGACAAGCTCCTAAGTATTTCTTTTGGAACCTCTTTAGTGCATCCCTGTGCATCTCTGCGTCTGGCTTTCTGCCACCTCTGCTTTCATCAGCCTCTGCATAATCTCCCTTGGCTTGTGTAGATATCCTTGGAGGCCAGGGAGGTAAAAATGTGCTGCTCTCCCTCGGGGGTGCAGTTATAGCTCCCCCATTAATGAGCTGACCAGGAGAGCACTGAGAGGTCGCTGGGATTGATTTCTTTCTGCCCAAGGTGGGACAGTTCCCCGCCGTGACCCACTCAAGACAAGCCACTTTCCTTCCCAGGGATGGGGCTGTTCTGTATTCCTGCTTCCCAGGCTGTGCTCTGACCCTGTGGCATCCGTGGTGCCTTGAACCAAATCCTGCTGCTTTGGGCGTGCAGGGCCAAGGAAAAAATGTATTTTTTGGAGGTTTCTTTTCAGGGTGGCTGGGTGGGGGCAGGATTGTGGCACCCCCCCCCTTGCCTCCAAACCATGTCTCAGTGGTCCCTGAGCTCTAAAGGTCCAGCTGTTCCAGGTGGCACAGACACTGGCAGGTCAGGATGTTTCTGTTTTCATGACTCCTCCTGACACTTCATGTTTAGCATTCTCCTAATTAAATATTTTGAGCTCCAGTCGGCTACTGAACAACAAACAGTTCCTGGACCTCAGAGTGTTCTGAAGCCCTTCTCATAGCTCTTCCCAAAATTTGCACATCATTTTGGAATTACTGGCACCAGAACTGGATGCTGTAGATTAACAGTAATCTATTAATAGTCCCCAGTGCCTTGGACAGGTGTAATTAATACCTTTTCTTGCTTTAACAAACACGTCCTGCTTATGCTTGTGGGGATTATGTTTAAGTTGGCTGTGGCACCAAGAGGGTTTATGATCGTTTGCTTATCTGAAGTCCTCCTGAATACCTTTCTGCACTGCTGGGTACTGTCATTTTCAGGCTGTAGGGAATGGGAAGATGTTTGGGGTTTTTTTTTTTATCCCCTGGCCATTTGATACGTTCTGTTCAGGCTGCCATGGGTCTGAATATGTGAGGGAGTGTACTCAGAGCTGCTTTCTTGTTTGGAATAGTTTGTTTCATCAGGGGCTGATTTGAAGCCTTCCTGACTGTCTGGTTTGCCAGCAGAGAGAGTGGCCTTCTTGCCTGCTGAGACA
>NW_020959249.1:10824-12644 GCF_003031625.1 Empidonax traillii | reverse complement strand
TAGTCTAGGCCTTCCTTGGTGACCAGTTTGTAACCAAGGAAGGAGCCAAGTACCCAGTATTCCACACAATTTTTACGTAAACCAGAGTATAAATAAGTCGGAGATTAGAGACCTCGCTCTCTTCTCTTCCGGCGAGGTTTGGGAACAGTGAGTCCCTGCGTTGGTCTCGCTTATCTAAGGCTGAGGCCTACAGAGTCCGCTGTCCTACCACGTGGGGGTTTGGAGAGTGCTGGCTGTGACTGCCAATCCTGCTGTTCTAAGGGACGTGGTGAGATCTGTTTTGTTAGTTATTAGTATAGTTCGATCTAGTATACCTGTTTGGTGTCCCTTTTGTTCCCTTTTGTCCCCTTTTTCCCTTTCCCTATCCCTGTGGGGGGTGGACCCCCTTTTTCTGTGTATATAGCATCTTAACTGTATATAACTGTAATTTGCGTAAATATAAATATATTTTTATATAAGCAACTTGATTGTGAGTTCTTTAATTTTTATAGTTTCTTTCTCCTTTAACCTAAGGAAAGAAAGAAAAGGGGAAAGGGGCTGCTGTCCTAGCTTTCGGGCATTTGGCAAGGAGCCAAGTCCAAACCGTCACAACAGCATAAAGCTCTTTGCATCTTGGGGAGTGCACGACCAACCAAAAAAAAAACAGGAATCCAGTTGCTTTCCCCCAGTTTTATGTGTAGTATAAAACTGGTTCTGCATTGAGCTTGGATCTCCCCTCCTGCCCCAGCGTTATCCTGCTTTTGTGCTCAGCTTCATCCTGGCGCCCAGCACGTGGTTTCCCAGCAGCAGGCATGCCATGCCTTCAACCTCTTAACTGAAGCACAGCAGAAGTTGAAAAATGGGAGCTCTCAAAGCAGAATTCCAGCACTGAGGAGCATTTACGGGGAGGGGGGGGGTCAGCTCATAGAAAAAACACTGTCTTGGTAGGACCGAGCAGCAGCCTGAGGAGGCAGCACTTGGGACATGCCTGGGTCTCTGCTCTGTGGCAATTCCATGTGTCAAGGCACGGCTGCTCCAAGAAGGGATGCAAAATGAGTTTTCTCTGGGTGCAGCAACCAGAGGCTCCCAGGGTTTCTCCAGGCTGCGTTTGCTCCTTTAAAAACCATTCCTCCTCGCTCTCCCTCGGGGCCGTGCTGGGAGTGTTTTTGGTGCCAGTCAGCTTCACCCTCCTCCTCCTCTGCCTCTCTCCTGCGGATTCACAAGCCCTCCCGAAGCAGAGCTGGCAGAACTCCTTCCCTCCCCTCCACCCACCCCTGCGTGCCCAGCACGTGCCTCTGTTTGGGTGATGGCACGTGCCCGTGTTTGCTGGTGGGGTGGCTGCTGGGTTCTGCAGGAGGATCTGTGGAGAAGGAGAGGTGCTTTTGCACTTGCCTCACCTCCACTTCTGGGTGCTTTAGCCCAGCCCGAACTATTTTAGCTGCGACGATCGGGGAGGGAGGGGAGGGGGGGAGAAGCAGCAATTGCTCATATGATGTGTCACACCATAAACTTCAGGAAAGTAATTCATTCCAGCAGTGTAATTCTAGGACTCAGGAACCAAAAATATGGGCTATTACTCATCTTCGTATCTCATAAAACAGAATAACCTAAACCGTTTATCTATTTACACAGCAGAGGTTTAGCAAAAAGCAAAGTGTTCAGTGTCAAGAGCCACTGTTGCTACATGCTCAGAGTGATTACTTGCTTTATCGTTGATATTTTTTGCCTAACTGAAGTCAGGAGATAGGCATGATGCAGAAACAAAGAGCCCCTGCTCGAAACTTGGGAGAGCAGAGCTGAATCACTGGCATGTCTTGAGTAGGCTGTGAGAGCTCGAATGT
>NW_020959249.1:7578-10208 GCF_003031625.1 Empidonax traillii | reverse complement strand
TGTCAAGAGCCACTGTTGCTACATGCTCAGAGTGATTACTTGCTTTATCGTTGATATTTTTTGCCTAACTGAAGTCAGGAGATAGGCATGATGCAGAAACAAAGAGCCCCTGCTCGAAACTTGGGAGAGCAGAGCTGAATCACTGGCATGTCTTGAGTAGGCTGTGAGAGCTCGAATGTGTTTGTTTTATGATTACCCAACATCTACAGTATTTTCTCTGCTGAATGCTTCTCCCTTCTGCATGAATGAAATTTCCAGGTGCGTGCACACACATCCACCCTGCACAGGAGGCCGTGTGTGTTGAATGTGTCGGGGCGCATTTGGTCTTCACTTGCCCTGGTCTAACTCTGGATGAACTCGAAATTTAGCTAAGTCAGCCCCTGGAGGAACTGCCTGCAGAGTTTGATCCCTGGTTCAAGCTGTTGCTGGAACAAATCTGTGGTTTCCACCTTTGTCAGCTGCGCTGGGGGGGGGGTCTCTTGAACCTGATGCAGAGAGTCTTGAAGGGGGAAAGGGGTGAGTCTGAAAGCAGCTTTGCTTGTCTGCTGGGATGGGCGGGGTGCCTGACCAAGTGTCTGTCAAAATCAAGGAGCAAATCTGTCCTTAAAGCACAGAAATAATTCTTTGTGATGGTGAAAAAGTCCTCGAGCAGTCACAAAGCTGGCTCTGTCTTCTGGGTTCAGATGGTTCCCCTCAACCAGCTGAGCTCAGCCTGGGCAGCAGATGTTTCATCATGTTCCTTTTTTTTTTTAATCAATGAATTGGGGGAGAATTACCAATAAGAATAACAGGTTGTTGCTCTGTATAGTTAGCATTCCATGTTTTGTACCCTGTGGCAAATAAATAAATAAATATTATCTATTTTTGCAGAGACGGTGTTGTGTACAATGTGGTACTTCACGTTTCTGTAACCCACGAATTCTGTTTGTCCTCACTGGAGTAACTTGTGTGGTTTGCTGTCTAAATAATCCATGCCAGCCTCTGTGCTTGGTTCTATCTCATTAGATCAAAGAATGCACTCATTTAAGTCTGTTTCCTTGGTGAATCCACCTGAGGGCTTAAAAAATGAAGTGGTGAAGTTAAGCTCTGATTTACCTGTTGTTTTATCTGATGACTAAATGATCTTCCTTTAATATGGCGAGTCAGGAATGTGGCCTCCAGGTGTTTCTGGTCCTGATGCTGCTCGGAGCTTCACCCAGGCAGTTGTCTGTGTGTGGTGTTCAGCCTTATCTCTTCATCAGGGGTTTGTCCTCGGAGTGATCTTTTCATACTAGAAATGTATCCAGCTCGTAACTCACTCAGCAATATTGGCTTCTGGCTCTGAGGACAGACTATGAAGCCCCAGTTCCTGCAGTTTTACTCTTCAGTTCCTCTGCTGATACTTTGATTCAAGGCGTTCAAGGGTGTCAGAGGGTTGGGGGGCTGTTTTTGTTGTCATGTTTCCAGACCGTGTTTTTTTTCTGTGGCTTTTGTTCTCGACAGGAAAACCAAAATGTTCACTAATTCACCCTTTGCTTTGCTTGCAGAAAAAAATAAAGGTGAGGCCGGTCAGAGAGGGAGCTGTTGTGTCCTTGGTGTGTGCTTGGCACTTTCTCAGGCTGGGAAGGAGGCCAGATGAAGTTATTCCAAACCCATCTCCCTGTGGTAAAACCCACCAGGCTGCAGGGCTGTGGGTTGTCAGGATGTAGCTGGCCAGGGTGGAAGGAGAGTTTGCTGGGAGTAGTTGGCCTGTTGGCTCTGAGGAGGGGATGTTGTGCAAGCTGGAGATAAAACCCAAGCCCCAAAGGCTTCTGTCTTAAGTTGGGGGTAAAAAAAACCTGAAGTTTTTCCCTATATTTGTTATTCCTGCTCCCTGTAGGACTACTAAGGTAATGCAGGAACTCCTCCAAGGCCAGGAGGAGGATTTTGTGGTGCCTTTTGTTGCTGGGCCTGGCACAAGCTGTTCAGGGTTTTTTTTTTTTCTGGTGCAAATGACCTGGAAGATGATCTGCAGCACCCAATTGAAATAAGAAATCTCAACGAATAAATATCTGTAAACACCTTCCACTCTCCCAGGTTGCTCCAGCCTGCCCTTGGACACTTCCAGGGATGGGGCAGCCACAGCTTCTCTGGGCAACCTGTGCCAGGGCCTCCCCACCCTCACAGGGAAGAGTCTCTTCCTAATCTCTAATTTAAACTTAACACCCTCAGTCTGAAGCCATTCCCCCTTGTCCTGTCACTCCATGCACTTGTCCAAAGTTCTTCTCCAGCTCTCTTGAGAGGAGGAGTAAAAGAGGGAAAAAGAAATGTGCCACGAGAGTGGTTACCAAAATTGTTTTGTTTTTTTCATAGTATGTTTTTCTCCTGCTCAGTCATGCAAAAGCTAATGCTTGACTGTAGTCTAAGAAAATTGTCATGGAAGCACATCATCTCAAGTTGCATATTCAAAGCCAGGCAAAGCTAAAAGTGGCACTTAAAACCTGTAAACACCAGCCTTCTGGAGGCCTTCTGGAGTAAACAGCTAAAATAAATGCCCAGCTTGTGTGTGGATAGTGGGATTGTCTCCTCTGCTTTGTTACTGATTTCCTGGCTGTAATTTTTGACTGTCATTGCACGGGGCAATAAGGAAAGGCCTGGTCAGTGGGGTTGGA
>NW_020959249.1:0-7348 GCF_003031625.1 Empidonax traillii | reverse complement strand
CTTAAAACCTGTAAACACCAGCCTTCTGGAGGCCTTCTGGAGTAAACAGCTAAAATAAATGCCCAGCTTGTGTGTGGATAGTGGGATTGTCTCCTCTGCTTTGTTACTGATTTCCTGGCTGTAATTTTTGACTGTCATTGCACGGGGCAATAAGGAAAGGCCTGGTCAGTGGGGTTGGAAGAACAACTCTTTCTCTGACTTGTGCAGCTGTGCTTGAAACCACGGTGCATCAGCTGAGGTGGACACCCTTTAAATTTCGTTGTTTTGAGGTTGTTTATACAAGGTTAAAGCAATAAATCACCCATGTGACTGCTAACAGCACCCCCCCCCCTCGTTTTTTTCCCCCTTAGGTGGCGGTGAAAGTCATTGACAAGAAAAGAGCCAAGAAGGACACCTATGTCACCAAGAACCTGCGGCGGGAAGGGCAGATCCAGCAGATGATCCGCCACCCGAACATTGCTCAGCTCCTGGATATCCTGGAGACCGAGAACAGCTACTACCTGGTCATGGAGCTGTGCCCTGGGGGCAACCTGATGCACAAGATCTACGAGAAGAAGAGGCTGGAGGAGCACGAGGCGCGCAAATACATCCGGCAGCTCATCCTGGCGGTGGAGCATCTCCACAGGGCGGGGGTGGTCCACAGGTAACCCCAAAAACTCCTCCCCCGGGGGAAGTTTGTATCAGGGGAGTGGTGTTTGGGCGTTCTGTTTGTGTTGCAGGGAGGCTTCCTTGTGAAAACTTGTTCCTGGGAGCATTTTGGCCGCTCTTGGTGGGGCTGTTTAGATGGCTTGTGTTTTAGATGTGAGAAGGCATCTGCAGAAAGCACTTTGGCAGGTTTGTGGCTTCGGGTGGGCCACACTGGAGACCTGCTGACTCCATGTCCAGGAGATGATCCTTTCCCTACACAAAGCACTTGTTTTGCCTCTTCAAAGCTCTGTGCCAGCGTGAGCTGGTGAATCATTTTTGCTGTTCCTTTGAGAGGGTGGTTGTGTCTGCTGTTTTCCTGGTGGAAATACAGCGGTGTGGGGAGTCAGAAGATCACCTGGGCTCCAGGAGGGGGAACAGGACTCACCAGAGAGGAGCCTGGGGAGGGCTGATGAATCAGGAGTAGCTGCCTCTGAAGTTCCTGAGCAAGCAGCAAGTGGAAGAGGCTGGGAGAGTGCAGGTGCAGGTGTCACACGTGGTGCCTTTCTCCACTCAGTGCTCTTGGCTGCTATGGAGACAGGAGGATGGTGGGCTGCATGAACCTTTGGTCCGAGCCAGAATGTCTCCTCTCCTGTTCTCAGGTGTATTTATAGGGCACTGTGCTAAGAAGGAGGCTCTGCTTGCTAAATTTGGGCCAGCTGGTGTTAAGTCTGGGCTCCCACACAGTTCCCATCTGATGCTGAGCAAGTTGTGTAGGCCCCATCCTGAGGAGGTTGCAGGAGCCAGACATCTGAATGCTTTTGAGGATCTGGGCCTTCCTTTCCTTTGGCTCCAACTGACTCGTGGGGAGGATGGAGGGCTGTGCCATCACTGTGCAGGCAGCTCCTCCAGCTGTGCCCAGCTGTGTGCTGAGCTGTGCAGCTGGCTTGGTGGAACTCCACGTGCTCTGAAACCTGCTTTTTGTGTCTCGAGTCCCTGTGTATATTCCCTGTGATCCAGCAGGGATAAGGTGCTGTGTGCCCCTGTGAGCCCAGGAGTGCTGTGGTCTTATCTCAAGCCAAATTTCAGGTACCACTCTAATATAAATATTTGAGCAGCCGCCAGGGCTATTCTGCAGGTTCTCTATCAGCCACAAGACTGCTGATCTCTTTAAATTATTAACCCCCACAGTCTGGGGCGTGGACAAGGAAGAAGCCTGTTTGTTGCTTTAAGGGATCAATTGCTATCTGGTATTTAGAGAGAGAGAGATGAAGGAAATGAAGTTTCTGAGACGAGCAGAGGAAAACACGCCAGGAGCAGATGAACATGTTTAGCTCTTAACAGCAGGACCGAGTTCAGCAGCAGCAGTTCCTCTCCCTGAAAAATTTGTAGTGGCCAAGGCACTTACAGGGGGTTGGCAGGCTTGGCTTTGATTCCTTTCCTTTTCAGAGAGGCTCCAAACCCACATTTTGTGCAAAAATAGCTTGTTCTGTAAGCGCAGGCTGGACTCAACAGGCTGTTGCAGTGGGAAGGACAGCGAGGCTTTGGGGCCCGAGGAGCCCGAGTTCCCATGCAGATGCTGCAGGTTTGGCCCTCCACTCTTCCCTCCCTGCTGTCTCTGAGCACCAGCACAGCTCCCAGACCCTGGAGGGTCGGGGGTATGAGTGAGCAGGGGGAGGAAGCAGCTCTGAGAGCGCTGCCACGCTCTACCATGGTGTCGAATTAATCCTTGCCCCAGAGGCAACCACTCCATCCACGACGGTTCTCAGCTCACAGCACACAGAGCTGCTTCTTGGGAGGCTTCCACACGGTGAATGAGGGGGTCTGATTCTGCCTGAAGTGATGAAATTTGACAGAATCACAGGCAGTGTATCTGCAAAGATTTTCTCTGGCTTAACCCGTTCGATGTCTTGACCTGTTCTGCAAACCCAAGCGTGTAGAGCCGTGTGGGGAGGCAGGAAAAGCTCTGGTGGCGTGATCCAGATTCATCCTCCTGGCTCTCTGCGAGCAAGAGAGGGAGAAAGAATAATAATTATCCCAGGAGTTGTCCTTCAGCACCTCAGGCTTCCGACTGTGGCCGCTCTAAAAACAGACCACTCAATCAGCTACTGGAGAGTGGGGGGGAAAAAATATAGTGATTCATCCTGTCCCTGGTTGAAATGGCAGGGTGGTGGTTGTTGTTGTTGTTGTTATTTTTAAAGCAGGTAAAAATACCAGCACTTTCATGTGCAGGGTGATCTGTGGGTGTTTGCATTCGCTGCGTGGGGAGCAAACCTGGGCCAGAACTCGGGGCTGGTGTTTGTCTCTCCAAATGATTTCATCATTCACATTTTCACACTGAAAAGCGTTCCCTGGCTGTTTTATTGCAAAAAAAAGGTCGGTGGGTTTGTCTGCATGATTCAGGGAATAATAGAGATGACTTACCCTGTTCTATAACTTAGGATGGAAAAAAAAAAAAAAAAAACCTCAGATGAAATAAGTTGCATATAATTTGCTTACATTATTCCATGAATATTACTCAGAAATCTTCATGGCTTGCAGTCTTAGAGTGGCAGAAAAGCACTCTGATCTCTGGTTTTTGGACAAATCCAGGGATCCAGAATTCAGTGGAAATGCTTAAGAGGCACTGATGTGTGAAAAGCCTAAAATTAAAAAACCTTAGGAAACCTCATTTTACTTAGAGATGTAAAAGTACCTCCAGACTCATGTTTGGCCGTATAGATGTGTTTGAAATTGCAACTATTTCATGTGCTAAGATGGATGAAGAAGTTCCCGAGTGCAGAAGCTGCATCTTTGGTGAGGGCTTGTCCGGGGCTGAGAGCTCCTTGGGCTGCTTTGCTGAAAGCAAAATGCCACAAGTCTATATATAATTTCATGTAATCATTTGCGTTTCGTTCCCCCTATCAGGAGGGCTTGGCCGGTTGCTAAAAATATACTTGCAACAAAGCTCAGCTGTGAATCAGGTAGGAATATTTATCTTCGCCTCTTGACAGAGGAAAACAAACCCAAATGGCAGTATCTGGTGGAGCTTTCTCTTGGCAGAGGGTGTTTACACAGCCCTTCACGCTGTCAGAAAGCAGGATGAACAATAAGCCCTCGGGGAGCACAAGGACAGCAGAGAAAACGGAGTGAAAGCCTTTGGTGCTTGCCACTGCATCCCACAGGAAATTCTCAACAACCCCTTTTAAAGTCATTTTTAACAAAACCCAGTCCCATTCAGTGCAATTACTGTCAGGATGTCAAAGGCAGGAATTTAATAATGTATTGGTGGCAAAGATAGCTTTCTGTGTTTCCCCCTTTTTTTCCGTCCTCCTGGCAGCATATTTGTGCCTTCCACTGCCGTTTGGTGATTAAAAGCAGGTCAGGAGTTTGGAAGACACAAAAAAAAGGCTCTGAGGTTCTGAGCAGAGTAAGGTGATGCCATACGATCCAGATGCTCAGGGTGGCACAGGATTCCTGCTCTGGTACCTGCTCCTTTGACATGTTGGCTTTGATAACTTCCATCCTGTTAATTTGAAGTGCCAGATGCTGCTGCAATATTTATGACAGATCCTGTACCACAGAACAAACTCCCCTTTTGAAGTGCAGAGCTGGTTTCTCTTTCTATTTTATGTCAGATTTCAAAATTACCTTTGGGCATTCTCTTGGAGTGCTCTGGTGTAAACAAACCACACATCATTCTAGTGAAGACAACAGACTGAATCCCTGTTTTACAGAGGCAGACACATGGAATTCAGGGATGTTACTGGCAGAAGGATCGGGTTCAGTAAGTGATATTTTGATAACAAACCCTTTGAAATGTATATTGACATATAAATGTGATGATGAACCCAAATCTCACCTCTGGCTCCTGCACAGGGCTACGAAATGGGCTTGTGGGTTGGTAGTTAAGGAGTGATTTTTTTTTTTTTTTGGTAGTGCTGTTGTGATTAAAAATAAGATGCAGGAGACAGCAGCCAACAACTTCTGCTTTGCAGCTGCTTGCTGGTAAAGCCTCCCTTCTCATCCTTCCTCCCCCAGACAAGAAATAAAGTGTGAAATGTAGAACTTCCATTTGCAGCCTGCTGCCTGCCACGGCACGGAATATAAACTGCTTTTGGGAGTGCACTTGTGTCCCTCACTGGAGGCACTGGATGAATTTGAGGTTTCCAAAGTGGTCTGAGAAGCTCTAAGCGAAGCCAGGGATATGGATCAGCCCCATCAACAAAGTCCCAGATGAACTTATCCCTTAAAGATGGTGTATTTTCAGACCCAGGGAGTGCTGCCTCTCTGCTGCCAGCTTCACAAAGCTGCAAAGGCCTAAATATCTGCTGATTCTCCACGCCGTGGGAATGCCTTGAGTGTCTTCATTATTCCTAGATTTCACTAGCTTGTGCCATAGTTAGACACTCTCAGCATCATGGAAACAACCCCTCAGGAAAAGGTAGCATTTTTTTTGTTCCTTTCCTGTTTAATCACTGAGGGTATTTTTAAGTTCTTCAGCAATTAATGCTGAAAGTTTGCTTAAGGGGGAAAACAAATAAATAATCCTTTAGTCCTGTTGTGGGGTTTTTTTGTTTGTTTTTTTTGGTTTTTTTTTTTGTTTTTTTTTTTTTGAGGAGCTGCGACAGCAAGGAACAAGATCAGATTTACTTCAAGGAGGGAACTTGAAAGTGTCCAGAGCTGCTGCTTTGTTTGGATGTTAACATGATCTCACTGCAATGGACAAAGTCCCAAAAGTGGAGCCCTGAATTTCAGGCCCTGTATTACAAAGGGTTTAAAACATTAAAAGCAAACTAAGACAGCCAATGAAGGGTCTGGAGCACAAGTCTTGTGAGCAACTCAGATAAGGCTCTCTTTGTAAAAGATAATTAAATTTTCTCTTTAGGTTGTATCAAGGAGTAAAAGCCTCTTGTCCTGGCTCCCGGTGTCACTCCAAAAACCAGTGCTTTTCTATTGGGATCGACAAAAAATGTGGGGCATATGGACTATTAGATCAGTTACCACTCACTGGCAAATCTGCTGAGAATAGACAGATGGGTAAACATCTTTAACCAGGGCTGGCTGCACTCTATACTGGGCTGATATTTACATTGCTGTTTTTCCCTCTGATAGCTTTAAAATAGCCCTGTAATATTTACCTTTTTTTTTTTTAATTTTATAATTTTTTTAACCTTGAATGCCTTCTCTTAAATATCTTGTGTTCCTATCTAGCCCTTCTGTCTCTCAGTTGTTACTCTGATTGTCTGCTTGTTTTTCCTCCTCGGCTTCCAGCTTTCCCCTTTCCATTCCCTTGCCTTTAAAGTCTTCTTGGCTGATGTTTAATATACCCAAGAGCTTCCAAATGGTCTCCCCTCTTGCTTTGAGACATTGCAGTTGTGTGACCTAAAGCTCCACGTGCTTCTGCCTCAGTTGTGTTTCAAGCACAGGATGAGCATGAAAGGAAATGGAGAGGAGCAGTTCAGGAAAGCAGCTTGGAGTAGGTCATGGCTATTTTTCTTTCCTTCACAGATCCCTCCTTGTGGAAGTACTTAGATGGGCTTGGCTGGTTTGCTTGTCTTATTTTATTAAGCCTTGTGTCTTCATGTGCAATACAGGGCATCCTTCATCGCTCCCTTTGCCTTACAGAGGCAAAACACCGTGGATGTCACTGACTTCCCATCATTACAGCTGATGGCTTTATTATCCAGGTTTCTTTTCCAGGAGAAGCATCGCTGCTGTGGTTATCCCAGAAATATTTCATGTCTGGAAGGGGGAGGAAAAACTCTTGTGAAGGAGATGATGTAGACTCTGTTTTTAGCAGTGCCAGTGCTGACCACCCCTGTGAAGAGTTTGGATGCTTCGCCCTGAGAGCAGGTTGATTCTTCTCTCCCGTGTAGGCAACAGCAAGGGACGGACATTTGACCCTTCCCTTCCCTTCCCTTCCCTGGAGAAGAAGGTTTTTTCCTCAGCAGTGGCCTTTGGTTGTCAAGATCAAGGAGAAAGTGACCTCCCCTTCAAAAAAAAAACATGTATTTGAAATGTGTCCAGTTTGTGAGGTTTCTGCAGACTTCTCAGCGTGTGAAGAGCCTGATTAATTACTGACAAATGTTTCTGAAGTCGTTTTGTGCCTGAAGAATAGGTGTGAAGCAGCGTGTGAAAAGCTCTGTTAATTCTGGAGAGGGTGCACGGGGCTTTCTGCTTTGAATGTGGAACTGTGTGTGCTGCTTTCATTATGCAAGTTATTATACATGAGCCTTGTAAATACGCTGATGAGAGCGAGGGGAAGCTGCTTCATTATTTTGGAGACTCACTCAAAATATTTTCTTTCTTTCTTTCTTTCAGAGACTTGAAGATAGAAAATCTGTTGCTGGATGAAGACAACAATATCAAGCTCATTGGTATGAAACCAACTTTGGCAATCCCAGTAATTAAAATTGTTAGTTTTATAAAGAGAGGTTTTTTTGAGACTTCATAATCCCCCATGTGACAACTGCTAATGTTGCTGCAGAGGAGAGCTGGGAGAGTATAGATAGCAATCAAGCTGTTCCTGACAGCATCTCCTGGAAAAAAAATGATCCAAATAATTCAGCTTTAACTGGGTATGGGCATAATCTTGCATTCTTCAAACCACAGCTTTCATATTCAGCTTGGGAACTTTGTCGAGGATTCAAGAATTGACACCACAGAAGTAATTTATTTTATTATCCTGATCATTTCATATTTGCTAAGGGCTGGATTCTGCCCCCGTATGCATATGCTTCCT
>NW_020959248.1:7902-10218 GCF_003031625.1 Empidonax traillii | reverse complement strand
AGTCAGGCTGTGCTGGGCATCTCCTGCAGATGACACCAGGGCTGCTGCAGTTGCCCTGAGCTCCATTTGCTGCTGCCATGCTGAGTGTCCAGCCCCTGAGCTGATGGGGATGCTGAGACTCCTGTCTGTGCCCCAGGAGCTGCTGTGCCCTTCAGAGGGGCTGGGGCTGTGGGGGGAGTGCCCAGAGCTCTGCAGCTCCTTGGGGTGGGCACTGCTGTGGGGCCAGAGCAGACTGCGCTGTTCCACCATTGACCTCTAGAATTAAATATCTTCTAATTTTCTCCTGAAGAATCATGAGAATTTGTGTTGTGTCCTGAACCAAACACAACCAAACCAAACACAATCCCTGAATGACAGAATATGCTGAATTGGATGGGACCCCCAAGGACCCAGTCCAGCCCTTAGCCATGCACAGGATCAACCTCAAGAGTCACACCATGAGCCTTAGAGGATCATCCAAATGCTCCTTTAGCTCTTTCAGCCTTGGTGCTTTGCCCACTGCCCTGGGGAGCCTCTTCTGTGCCCAACCTCCCTTTGGGAAAAGAACCTTTTCCTAAGATCCAACACAACTGTCCTGACACAACTCCAGGCCATTCCCTCAGTCCTGTCCCTGGTCCCCCCAGAGCAGAGCTCAAGGTCTTCCCCTCCTCTGCCCCTGCCCAGGATGTTGTGACTGCAGTGAGGTCTCCCCTCAGTCTCCTCTTCTCCAGCTGAACACCCCAAGTGCCCTCAGTGTCCTCACACACCTTCCCCTCCAGGCCCTTCCCCATCCTTGTTGCCCTCTTTGGACACTCTCCAATTGCTCAATCTCTCCCTTCCCTTGTGTCCCCCCAGACTGCCCCAGTGTTGCAGGTAAGGCCACCCCAGGGCAGAGCAGAGCGGGACAATCCCCTCCCTGACCTGGCCAAGAGTTGAGCTGAAGTGGAGCTCAAACACATCCCCTCCCCTCCCCTGTGCACCAGGGCAGTTACTTCATCATGAAGGTGACCAGGCTGGTGGGGCCTGTTTTATCCTTGGACAGTCCCTGCTCCTGCTCTTCTCTTTCTGTGCCAGACACGTCACCCCCTGGAGCCCTTCCCTGTCTCACTGCTCCTCAAAGGCACCTTGTGCAGCCTGTGCTTCCCTGGCCTGCACTTTGGCCCCTGTCCCAGATGGTGCCACCTTGGTTTGTCTTCACTCCCAGCAGAGCTCTACCAATGCCAGGGCCTTTCAAAAGGGACATTCCAAAGGAGTCTCTCTCTTCCCCTGGAGCTTCAGCACCACTGTTCTGCCTGTTATCTGGGCTATTGAGATTCCCCAATCTCTCATATCCTCACACCTGTCCTGACACACTGACCATCTCCAGGGTCATCTTCTCACACAGACTGTCAAGACAAAGGCCCTTCCCAGTTTTCTCCTCTTTCCTCTTTCTCCATTCAGATCCCTCTCACCTGGGCATGTGGGAAGGGAGGTGAAAGCTGGTTTTTCAAGTCAGGAGTCTGATTGTCTCCTTAGCAAGCTCCTGAATTGTGTTTCTATCAATGCTTCTGTATGGACCTGTGAAAAACCTTTCTGATAACGTTGTCCCTGATAGAAAGGTGACATCATCAGGGGCAGCTTGTACTGAGCATGTGCTTACAGGTGTTTTGATGTGTAGGGAGGTTGTTCCTGCTTTACATTTCTTTTCTTGTCTTATAAAGAGGAAGACTTTTCCTGGGCCTGTGTGCAAGCAGAGCTCTAAGGAGAGCAGGTGGGAGATGGTGCCACAGGGCTGGAACATCCAGCTGCAGAACTCAAAGTCTAATGCAAGAAGGGGGATGTGAGTCCAAGATGGGCCATGTCAGAACTGGTGAATTTGGGGGGTGAGGAGCAAGGCTGATCATACAGGGTCAGTCTGGATCTCCTGAGGAGACACTCAGCATCAAGATCACTTGGAGAACACCTCTATTACATCTCCTCTGAATGGAAAAATATCCATCCTTGACTTAAAAAAAAACAAAGAGTACAAATTTTGAAGACTTGTTTTGAAATTGCCTTGAAGACAATTAAAGGAAAACAAAGAGATCCTGAGGGATTTGGGGATTTTAATGAGCCCCACGGTGGGTTTACAGAAGAGTCCATATTTGTGAGGTACTGAGAGAACACTGAAGAAGCTGCTCAAGAAGTCAGAAGGCAAACTGCCAGTCCCTTGAAGCATTGCTGGGCCCCACTGAGGGCAGGCACTGACAAAGCCTCCCCAGGGACTCCTGAGAGCAGATCCTTGCAGGCCAGGAGTGCAGGCAGACCAAGGAAAGTGTCTTGTGGTGGCCTGAGGGGCAGAGGCAGCTGCCAGAGCCA
>NW_020959248.1:0-1191 GCF_003031625.1 Empidonax traillii | reverse complement strand
AAGGTGGCTGTGGCAGGGCCTTTCAGCTTCTGCACAGGCCTCTCTGCTGTGCAGCCCAGGCTGTCCTACGGTGTCCATGCCCTGCCCCTTTCCCTGCAGGCTGTCGTCATCCCCCCGCCTGCCCCACCTGGCTGGCCCCTTCCTGCACTCACATCTCTGCGTCCTCCCTGGCTCTTCCTGCACACACAAAGCCTTGGGCTCATCCAGACTCCTCCTGGCTGATGTCTTGCACCACAGCACTGCCCTCAGAGTGAAATTCTTTGAGTCTAATATCCTAAACTCTGTCTCCTAAGAATTCCAATTTCTGTGACATAAATTGCCATATTTTTGTAGAAGCCATTGTAAGAAGGTTAAAAGTCAATTCAAAAAAAGTTCCAACTTCTCTTTGTGAGAGTTTCACTAAATGGGTCAATGGCAGAGCCTTTCGGGATGACCCTGCCAGTTGAAGATGGGGGATTCTGTTTGGGGTCTGAGTCTTAAGATGGGCAACAAGAAAGCACATTTGGGGACTGTGCAAGAGCTGTCATGGCTTCTCTGGGGAAGAACCAAAGCAAGGGAAATGGTGGGACCGCAGTTGTTTGTGCAGGAACAGGTGTGAGAAAAAAGAGAGAAAAGGGGATGAAAAAGCTCAGAATGACCTAGTATGTATTCCTAGAGAAGTTCTGGAGAATTAGATCAGGGATGTAACTCAAACAAACAGGATGTAAGTAAGCTCTGTGTCCCCAGATAAGGTGAAGAACAAACGTAACAGTTTTTGGTGGTGGAACAGGAGGACGATAGGCCTGCTCAAAACTGAGGGCAAAGAAACAGAGGAAGCCTGGAAGGACCAAAGAAGGACCTCCAGGGGGATGACTGTGTGAAGCAAACTTATATATATGTATTCAGCAAACCTGCACATCCAATGAATATGTAACCAGAGTCTGCAATAAGAAGCCCTGTCCATCTGTCATTTGGCACCTTGGGTTAGAGGAGCTTCCCTGCCAACGTCCAGGGCTTCTTCACACTTCCAAATTGGGGTGGAGGTGTTTGTTTCTGCCCCCTTTTGGTATCAGGGCCATTGTGACACTTTGGAACCTCCTGGAATCCAAGGGCCATTGCCACAGTGCAAGGCCTGATGGAGCCAAAGGCCCTTGGCCACTGGGGCAGCTCACAGAATCCAGGGGCCTTGATGACACTCCAGGGTGTCACAGA
>NW_020959247.1:0-10218 GCF_003031625.1 Empidonax traillii | reverse complement strand
TTACTTGAGTAATTCCACTTGTGGTCCGCATTAAATGTTGCTGATATTGCAAGGCTTGGAATGGATTAGCACTGATTACACATTAAATTCAGTATGCATGTCACAATATCAGTGGCAAATAAATTTCAGTATTTGCTGAGACATTTTTATTAGAATTCTGTGTATCATTAAGAACACCTTTGCTTTTGCTCCTCTTTTTTCTAGCTGATATTATCTCTGCCTCACTGCCTCACCCAAAATTGGAATCCTTCTGCCTGGAAGAATGTTATATTTTTCGAGATTTATTGAAAGAGTGTTCATTCCTATTCCTTGGGCAAATGCTGTATCTACACTGCATGGCAGGAAAAGGCAGTGAGTGCCAGCAGCCTGTATAAATTTGTGTGTTAGGTACTCTCTGATCTCATTTGGCCCTCTCCCCAGCCTGACAATTACAAACCATTGGGAAGCTGAGAATGATATAAGCTCTTCTATGTGTCTGATGACCTTCTCCACATTTATACATCACACCTCCACATCATACCTCTCTGCAACAGTTGTATTTTTCTTAGTTTTACTCTCCTTCCTTCTTCCTTGATATTTCTATTTTCTTTAATTTTAGAATAAAACAGAGTAGACCATTTCAGTTTGAAGGGACCTACAGGGATTATTTAGTGCAATGGCCCGACTGATTCAGGACTGAAAAGTTTAAGATAGTCATTAAGGACATTATCCATAAGCCTCTTAAACACTGTCAGGCTCGGGGCATCAACCACCTCACTAGGAAGCCTGTTCCAGTGTTTGACCACCCTGTTGGTAAAGAAATACTTCCTAGTGTCCTTTCTAAACCTCCCCTGGCACAGCTTTGAACCATTCCCATGTGTCCTATCACTGAATACCAGGGAGAAGAGATCAGCACCTCCCTCTCCACAGGAAGCTGTAGAGAGTGGTGACGTCACCCCTCAGCCTTTTTTCCTCCAAACTAGACAAATGATGTCTTCATTAATGCTCCTCGTTGTATCTTGACAGAATTAAATTTACTGTCTACAAACTACACTTATCTCCTCTGTGCTCTTTTTTCTTTGTTTTCTCTCTATCCTAAAAATATCATTCTACGAGTTCTTGCTCTGTTCCCCTCACAATATTGTTCTTTTTTTTGTCTTGCTCTTTTTGCATTTCATTAGACTGTGAGTTACTGTGTCTTTCTTATATTTTCTAACTCTGTTACTCAGCATCAGAATATACAAACAAATGTTGCTATTTCAATTAAATAAAAATGCGTTGTAGTAGTTAGTGTGAACACAGAAATGCAGCATTTTGGGGAGAAAGCTGTATTTTTCATGTATGTAGCTACAATTTATTTAAAAAAACACTTGCAAAAAGATTGCTGGATAATAGGTGGTTTTTTTCTTCTTCAAACATACAGTTTTGACACCCTAGATATTATCATAAGAGTATATTTATATAAAATGTTTTAGATTTTGTTGATCCTGCAGCATCTTGGATTATAAATGCAGAATTTATATACTAAACTTTTAAATAATATTAAAATGTTTTTCTGTCAGCTCAAATAAATAATATTTTAGAAGTATCACCACAAAAGAAGACGACATGTGTACGCTTCTTTACACATGGGGGAAATTTAGATATTGCTGTGTACTGTTTGCATTCCATTTGTATATATACTTTGTCAAGTACTATTGGCAACTGCTAGTGTAATCCTCAGAAGCCAATAATTAATAATGTATTTTGGTCAGGACGGCATAATTTGCCCCTTGTGAGGTAAAACAATGCATTATAACACCTCACTGTAGTGTAGAAATGATGCTGGAGCATGTGGGCATGTCTGATTCATCCCCTTCCTCTTGTATTTGTGCAAGAAAAACTGGCTTATGAAACAACCACAACCTTCAAGGTGTACCTCAATATAGGACAAAAATTCTTTCCATGTATTCAAATTACTTTTTCAGTCTCTTAAAATAGACATTCCTGGATCATGGAGGGAATGGAGCTAGCTGATGCTCACCTGAAGGGCCTGTGCTCAAGCTGATACAGCAAGGCATGGCCAGAGCAGGGTGCTGTCTAAGCAAGGTAGACTTGCACCCAGCAACCTTAGAGCACAGGCAGGATGAGCCCAAGGCTGCCTGTGGGAGATCCAGCCGTCTCCTGTGTGTTCCCCTCACTTCATAATATCACGATAATAACTCATATCAGATGGGCACAGTGATCTGACTGTAATGCTTCTGGTGTCTCAGGCAGGTACAATTGCACTGCATCTTTCTGCAATGGTAGCTGTGTTTATGTAGCTGTGTTTACGCAGCTGTGCTACATAAACACCCCTGCATTCTGCACGGCATTCTGTCCAACTTGGCACTTGGTGCATAGTGTACCTACTGGCTTAAGGTAGTAACCAGCTGCAACACATCTATTCAATACCTTGTTAGGGGTCTTGGGTTATCACACTGGAACATCATTTCGCTTCACGGTGCAAATTAGCCTGTGATAGAAGTAGCAGTGTCACTGCCCTTCCTCAAATGCCAATTACGAACATTTTCTATATCGTTGTAGTACAAGTCACTTTTTACATTAGCAGTCTCAGCTACCTCCCAGAAGTGCTTTTCTATTTGATCGTTTTTCATTTTTTTCCAGGGGATAATAGAAAGAGTGGTTCTGTGACAGTGTCGTTCTTGACCTGCTTTGAAGGGAGGAATGGAAATGCTAATGGTTTACTCTAGGTGAAAATGTGTCTCAGTCTCGGTGCAAGAATCAGTCTGTCATGTTTGCCACAGAATATCTGGATACAGTATGTTCTGGTAATTGTTTTATTGAAAAATCAGCTCAAAAGAAATTACATAAAACAAAGCATTGGCCAAGTTCTTTATCTGATAAACTTATTCAGCATTCTGTGTGTTTAAAATACAGAGGACAAATGGATACACTTTTTTTTTTTTATTATTTTTTTTTTTGTGAGCTAAAAAACCAGTGAGATATCTTCAAACTAAAGGTATATAAAAAAATAATTTTTCACAGCCCTAAGTGGAGGTCTGAAGGAGAGAAAAACTTGTTTTATATTAAATGCTTTTATTCCCCAAAAAATAGAAACCAAAAACTTTTGATACAACACTGGTATTTATTAGAGAATTGCAGACATGACAGGCTACAGTTTGTCTGTTATCTAACTAATGAGTTGCTCTGTTCAAAGACATACAGATGTTTGCTCAGGGGGGCTTTGGGCAAGAGGGTTGACAGTCATGAAGCTGCCATATCAGGAGTTCCATTTCACTTGCCCAAACAATTAGATGATTTTTATGTTATAATCCAGATGTGGACATAGAGAATAGAATGAAGTTCCTAATTTGTCTCAAACTTCTTACTCAGCTTTACTGAGGATTGCTGTCCTGTCAGTGTTTTTCATAGCTTGTCTGTATAAATATTTTCAAAATTTTTCTCTTTACCTTAATGTGATTTTTGACTTTCTTTTCTCAATCATGTGCCGTGTTTTTCCTTTCTGAATGTTTTTTTCCCCATGTTATAATGTAAATGAAAGAACACTAGCACTAAATCGTATTAGAGCATAGTATAAAGCTGGAGATAAATGAAGTTAGATGGTGTTCTGAATGTGTTATATCTTTTCAGAAATCCTAGTTGGCCTAACAGCATGTGTTATGCTACTGATTAATTATAGTCATCACTACAGTTATCATGGAGGTAGTACTTGGTGTTGAAAGATCATCTGCTTTCAGGCACTGAACATATTTCTGTCTGTAAAATGTTACTCTGAAATTTTTACTTTTCCATCTTCCAGCTCAAATGCAGGATTATTTATGATTTTGGGGATGCTTAAGTCTTCTTTACTACATCTCTTCCCCGGGAGCCCCTGGTGGTCTAGGGGTAAAGGCGCTGCACTGTCACTACAGAGACCCGGGTTCGATTCCCGGTCAGGGCCACTCCCCGGGCAGATGGAACTCGTTAGCCCTGTAAGGCAATCCATCTACGTCCTGAGGACCTCGCTGCCACCGTCCAAGCTCGCTTGGCCCCGGCAGATGAACCTCAGGATTAAAGGGTGGGCTCAGTTCCGCGCACACTGTGTCTCACCTAAAAAATCCAATGCGCAGGCTGGAAGGTGGAAAGACCTTCCCCCGTCCTTTGTTCGCGAAGACTGGCCATTACATATTATTACATCTCTTCCCCTCAGCATAGAAATTGCTTAAAATCACTTCTCATTCCGTTCACTACATACACTTCCAGTTATTTTATATGATTCTCAGATAAAAGAAAACAGATTTTACAAAAGAACAAGGGGTTCTTTTATGCATCTGAAGAAGCATATTTTGGAATAAAAGTTGGAAAATTCAGCATAACACTCAGAGAAGTAGGTTAGGCCAATTATTGAAAGGATAGAACAGCCCTAAGTGACAGAATGGGTTTTCTGTGACCATGTGGCTCTGTTAAATTGAATGTTTGGAATATAACTTCACATAAATGTGTACCTGCTGTAGGCTGATTTAGAATGTCATACGAAAAGTTGTACATCTTGAGCTTTATTCTAGGAAATGAGCAAATGGAGATGATCTATAGAGACAAATTACTTCTTCAGCTCCCAACTCCTAACTGTCTAGTTAGAAAAGACAAGATACCACTACAGTAGCATCTTAAAAAAGGTTTATTCTTGAGATATTCTGCAGGGCCAGCCTATTCAATCTTTTCTCTAGAGGACCCTTAGTGCATATGAATCCTAAGATAGCTATTTTCCGTCAGTACAAGGTCTGCCTTACACTGCTAAAGCTCCTAAAGGAGGATAAGGTGTCATTAACTAGTGACTTATTTATGATCTACAAGTAGCTTCTATATGGTCATTGCTACATTTCTGTAAGTTCTTATTTAGCTGCCATCAAATTCTATCAGGATCTTCCAGTTGACTGTGCTGCTGGATTTTTAGGAGTTGGATTTCTTAATTCTGTGTTTGTAGAGACAATATATTAATCCTTTTCTAAGGCACAGAAGTGCTCTATGATCACCTTTTTGTACTGAAATAGTCTGCCTCTCTTGCCTCTCTTCTTCTCAGATAGAGTAACAGTCCTTTGATTCCTCTACCAATTAAGCACAAGGGACTCTTTTAAAGATGAACATTCCTTGTGCTTCATTTGCACAAATTACCCACAATGATCTTACTGGACAATGTCAGAATTTAGGAGCTCAGCAGAGCTGGTCCCTCTGGGCTGAAGGATGAACACGCCTGTTGAGAGACTCTCTCGAGAAACTCTCTCATTGCAGGAAGGTTCAGCTGCTGGGAGGGATACGACTCACCCTCAGAAGTGGTGGCAGTTTTTTAGGTTAATTGTGTTTAATTGAATCTGACTCTGCAGTTTCAGATAAACCATATAATATGTTCATTTGAATTTGCTATCAAACTTCTAATTCTTGGTTTAAAAAGGCCAACAAAATTGCATGAGACAAAGTCCTGTGTTGTAATTACTGCTGGCATTTAAATAGAGTAAGGAAATTCAATTCCTATTTCAAAGATAAGGTTTAGGTTTTTTTTAACAGAAACTTGGCCATAACATATATATAAATTTAACTCATAGCAAAAATACAAGAGCTTGAAGACATTTCTAGACATAAAAGAAAGCTTATGGGAAACAAGAAGACATGCTATTAAAATATATCATAAGAATGTAAGAACAAGAAATTAGACAAAGGACAAAGTTGTTGCCTTTTCTTCAAATACCTTGACTTTGGAAAAGAGGAATATATTGAGCTATAATATCTGTATGCCCATGTATAAGTATTCATGCAGTCATACATATGAATTACTTCTCCCTTCCGTGGTAAAAACATTTTTATGAACTGCTGTCATAGAAGCTAGGGGTAGAACTCTCATCAGTTTTAATGGCAGTGGGACAGACCTTAGCTGTACTTTGTCATAAATATTTTCCAACTTCACGCATTAGGGTCAGGGATGTATGTTTATAATGAATTACTTCTGTATTTTCATGCCCTTAGAACTCGGTTTAGCTTTAACTTGAGGCATTTAATACTTATTAGTGCTGTTGCTTCATTTGAAGCTTTAAGGAACACGTTTTAAAGTCAGTGTGACTATGAACACTTCCGGCTGCCTGCCTTTTTCACACAAACAGGTCCACCTGCATGTGACAAATAACTGTTTTGCACAGCAAAGGCTGTTGGAGAGGAGTCACTTGCACCTTCCTCTGTAGGTGAAAAAACATTTATCAATGTTTATGGAAACAATAAGCCTATGGCAAGTCCTACTGCTGTAGGAAGAGAGGCAGCAAACCTAGAGGAAAGGGCTATGAAAGTTGTACTGCAATACTTTCAAGAGATTATTTTACCATTTAGGTAGTGAAGCTACTTAAAGGAAACTGCCATTAAAATTAAAGCTTCTGTTATCCCAGTTGCTATATACTAGTCTAACCTTTTACAGTTACACATTACCTTCACATAGGGAAATCTCCTATTATGTTCATCATTTAGGACCAGAATAACTGAACAGGGTCAAAGTGAGTCTGTTTTCTGTGAGTACTCAATAGCACTCTGCCTACCTTATGTTCCAGTTTTTTTTTATGGTGAAT
Source organism: Empidonax traillii (assembly GCF_003031625.1). NCBI lineage: Eukaryota > Metazoa > Chordata > Aves > Passeriformes > Tyrannidae > Empidonax > Empidonax traillii. The sequence continues at coordinate 3,652 of NW_020959247.1, read as the reverse complement.
AACATCTTATTTACTTTTGTAAATAGATAAGTTCAATTAGAATTTTTATTAGAAAATTGTAAAATTTTGCAGGGGACCTAGTATTTGCAGAAACTTTTTATTTCTTGTGTAATACTCTCCCTGAACTTTCTCAATAAATGTATGTTACCTCAATATAATGCAAAAAATAATATTTATACGTGTTTCCATGGCATCATCACTACTTCACTGCTTGAGAGAAGGTGAGGTTGTAGGAAAAGAGGGTGTATTTTGCTAAAACTAGCTCATATGGCTGGGTAAAATAGATGTGCTAACTCAGTGTTTGACAAGAGAAGCCCCAGTGGTGTATGTTAACTTGTAGTTAAGGGTAGTGGTTTGAACATGCCCTACGTCCCGTTATTACATTGATTATAGTGATATATTAAAAGGTGTTGTTCTAGATATCAAAAGGGAAGTGTTCCAGGGATTAGAGTTTCCATGAAAGCTGACAAGCTGCACTGGACGTTGCAAGAAGCAAAACCAGACCCATAATGTCCATTTATGTCATTCAAATACAATGAGGAGAAAATGGACTTATTTGAAGTTTTTTATCAATAATTAGGTTTTAGAGTAGAAGAGTACTACTCTTTAGAAGAGTATTTACAATTATTTTCTTACCCAGACCTGTTAATTTGTTTTACACTCTGCCTGCCAGAAATATGTGGGGTTTTTGAGGTTCCATGGCATCTACCTCAAAGGTACCACTCTTTTGCTACAACAAAAATTACAGTTAATTTTACATTTGCAGGTCAGTGTGAGGTAAAGATAGAATTTCTTTTTTACCCACAGGTAATCATCATCCCCTTTAAAGATTGTGTTGTGGATGGTTCCATATCAAGCAAGTTCTATTGCTATTTCCCTCATTAATTTCCTTGCAGAACAGGAAAAATGACAGATTGTATTTTCAGGCTTTGCAAATGATTCCAGAGTCCTGGTGTAGAAAGCATTTAGGATCACAATGAAAGAATGAGAAAGCAGAATTTAAAAAACATCTTGCAGCTGGAGGGTTCTGTTATAATTCTGGAATGTAATTGATGAACCGGTTTTGGACATCTAGAAGCTTAAATAGAAATCAGAGCTCTAATTGCAAAACATAAAAAAAATTACAGTAAATCAAAAATTACAGTAAACACTGTGTCATCTTCTGAATTAGGAATGGATACTTTACGGAGATATTACGTGAGAGGTACATGAAATCTGATCCTGGCATAAAGGCCTTGCCAGGGGCGTCTCCAGTGAAAGCACTGTTTTTTATAATGCATCTTTTCAGATTATTTTGTACAGTGCTTGTTCCTGCACAGGCATTTTCTACTAAAAAACAACTTTTTATAACTTGGTACCAAAAATAACTATGATTTTCAAAGAAAGATGAAGACCATGGCTCAATGATTCATTCATTTATCCATCCTGCACAGCAGTTTGTGGCAGGCCCTGAAGTTGGAGCAGCTGGATTAACTTTTGCCAATATATATGAAGACACAGGCTGTTCTCTCCACCCACAAATCTGTAAAAGCATGTGATTTTCACAGAATGCAGTAGTTAAAATTTAACTGCTTTTTTCTTCTCCTTTGAAAAGATTGACAAGATTAAGCATTTAATTTAGCTTGTTGTTTTCTTATACTTTATATTTTATCATCACTGACAAACCGCAAAATAGCTATGGCTGGGCAGAATAAACCCATAGGGAAAAAAAAAAATTACATTTCCACCATGAGCATGAAACTCAATTAGTTTATCCAGTCTTAATATGTAGGATGCAATCCCTAAGTCCTTGTGACTTTCACAGAGGTTTTACCTGCAACAAACAGCCTGCTCTTCAGGGGCTGGATGTTTGATTTGAAACATCTGTCTTACCTAAACACTAGGCCAGATATGCCATGTTACCATAAGATTCTATTTCATAAAATGGAATAAAATTAATTACTGTAAGAATTCAGATTTTTTTTTTGAAAACCAAGCCTTTTACTGAAGCGTGTGACTCCACAGTTATATGAAAATATGAAAATGATAGTCTTATGTACACCTGACTTAATATATTTGTTATTTTAGAGGTAGAAGTTAATTGAAATGGCTTGAGTATTGTTTTACACCACTATGCAGTGGAATTTACTGCAACAATCCTCAAGACAATCCTCAAGTCAGCTGATGCATTCATATATCTTTGCTTGATGCTGCATGGAGATTCTAGTTCAAATACTGAAGCCAGCTGCCAATCAGCAAGGCTAATTATTTCAGACCAAGCTTTGGATCTTCCAGTTTTGGAGCCAGGTGAGCAGCCAGCTGAGATTTCTTTGTTTATAATCTATGATAAGGAGTGTGTGCGCTTGTTGTCCAGGGAAAGAATCTTGAGCTGGTCCTAAAGATTGTCACTCAGTTCTGCCTTGAGGAAGACAACACTAGGTTTATCCCAGTGGCTTATTTAGTGGTGTCAGTAAAAGTTTTTCTTAATGGCAGGTTTTTTTAAAAAAAAAAAAAAAGAATATATTTAAACCTGTAAATTCCTATTCACAAATGCGAAAGACTATAAAGAAATAAGACACACCTACATGCAAATAATTTGTTATTTTGTACCCTGATTCTTTCTTATTTTAGTCCATTAACACTACTGCAACTTCAAAAAAGAATTTATGCCAACCTTTTAACTTCTCTTTCTGTAGTCAAAGGCATCAGGTAAGTGTAAGATGAACAATTTTACATACTTTGCTACATTTTTTTTAATTTATATGGCCAGTTAGACACTTCAACACATGAGAAAGCCACCTTCTTTTAGACTAGCTTCTTAGGAGGGGAAACTGTTGCATAAATTGTCAGCAATTGAGGCAGCCATGGGTGAAATGGCCTTTCTTATGAAATGTCACAAGATTTAATGTCAGAGTATAATTGGGATGGAAAGATAACTGAGCTAAGCTCAACATGTCTTTTTCTGCTAACACATTATTAATCTACAGGAGTGTTAAAATATGTGTTATAAAGGCCCTATTAGCTTGAAAATTGTTGCTTCATAAGGAAAAAAAAACCCAAACTGTTTTATTGCAGAGCTTATGAACAACAATTTTGGACTTCCTTCACAGAGAATTTAATTTGTAGGTAAAGCATACAGGAGAATGGAGCACAATATGGAATTCATGAAACACATAGCTTTAAAGATTATTTTTTTCAACCAGCAAACTCTACATATATAGCATTCAAATACCACGAAACAAGTAACAACTGAGAACTGATTTCTATTTGAAATTCCAGCATTCAACCCTCATTTGAGAAATTTCTTTTATTAATTTGACCTGATTAAATGTAACAAATAATTTCTTGATATAATGAGTTCATAGTTACTAACTCTCACTAACCATAACTAAGAACCATTTAGAAAGCTGAGAAAAAAATATTCCCATAGTCCTTTGTTACTGTTTCTCATTTGAAAAAAATGTTGGCAAACAGTTAAAGAACATTTCTCTCGCACTTTATATCTTGTCCTTTTTGCTTATTTCCAAATGGAAAGCAGCTACTGTATTTGTTATCTTTTAAGGTGCTGATGTCTTTGCACTCAGGAAGCATTCTTGCAAAAAAATTAATTTCAAACAAATGCTACAACTTCTACACTAAAAAGTCAGAAATATTTCTAAACAGAAACATTTTC
>NW_020959246.1:8325-10225 GCF_003031625.1 Empidonax traillii | reverse complement strand
TGTCCCCTCTGACCCCTGTGACCCCCCCGTGTCCCCCCCTCCCCCAGCGACGCCCGTGCGAGGAGGACGCCCTCCGTGCCCCCCCCTACGTCAACGTGTCGTCGGTGGAGGACGTGGTGACCCCCCGGTTCCTGTGCTCGGGGGGCACCGAGCCCCAGGTGGACCCCAACACCTGCCGCGGTACGCACCAGTACGGACCAGTACGGACCAGTACGGACCAGTACTGCCCCCAGTACGGCCTCACGGGGCGCCCCCAGGGCGTGGCGGGGCAGCCCAGGGCGTGGCCCTGTCATTTAGTTGGTGCCAGGACATTTTAGTGGCACCCTGAGGTGTCTCCCAGTGCCTCCCAGTACATCCCAGTTTCCCCCACAGGCGACTCCGGGGGTCCTGTCATTGTCACCTGGGGGAAGCGCCACTTCCAGGTCAGTGGGAGATTACTGGGGGGGGGAACTGGGGATACTGGTTATGGGGTGGGGGAGGTGGTCCCGGACCCCTGTGTGACCCCTGTGTGACCCCTGTGTGACCCTGCCCAGGTGGGCGTGGTCAGCTGAGGGGTGGTCCCTGACCCCTGTGTGACCCCCATGTGACCCCTGTGTGACCCCACCCAGGTGGGCGTGGTCAGCTGGGGCATGGCCCCTGTGTGACCCCTGTGTGACCCCTGTGTGACCCCGCCCAGGTGGGCGTGGTCAGCTGGGGCATGGCCCCCGTGTGCCGGGACAGCAGCTCCTCGTCCCACACCCGCGATTACCACGTGAACCTGTTCGAGGTGCTGCCCTGGCTGAGGGACAAGCTCAAGGACGAGGACCTGGGGTTCCTGCCCTGAGCCCTGGGGACACGCCAGGACACGCCGGGACACGCCGGGACACGCCACGGCCACCCGACCCCACAGGGGTGGGACGCGGAGGAGGGGGATCCGAGCGGGCTGTGGGGCCAATTTCGGGGGTCCCTGTGGGTCTGGAGGGGTCCCCATCCCACCCCAATGACAATAAAGATGGCCACGTCCCTGCTGACCTTTATTGCCCCCCACGCAGGCTCCTGGGGGTCCCTCACTGCCCCCCGAAAAGGTCCTCGTTGTACACGACCTGCGAGCGCTTGTCGCGGTGGGAGCCCTTGGCGCTGTTCTTGACGGCTGGGGGGTGGGGAAAGGGGGGTCAGGGATGTCGGGGGACCCTCCCTGGGACCCCCTGACTCCCCCCCAGACTCACCCAGGGACCCCCAGAGCGACTTCCCGGTGGCGGCGTCGAGCAGGGGCTGCTTGCGGGCGATGCTGACCTTGAGCTGCACGTCCTGCACCACGGCCCCGTTCAGCTGGGGGGGGGAAACGGGGGGTCAGGGGGGGCACAGGGACCCCCAGGGGCACGGGGACCCCCAGAGACCCCCCCAGAACACCCCCCCCAAAGCCCCCAAACCTCGGCGATGGCCTGGTCGGCCGATTCCATCTTCTCGTAGGTGACGAAGGCGCAGCTGAGGGGGGAAGGTCATTAATCCCACAACCATTAATCCCACTCACAAACACGCCCACCCCCTTTTGGCCCCACCCTTAACTCTCAGCCCCACCCAACCTCAACCCCACCCAGTCTGTGGCCCCGCCCCAATTCTTCACCCCACCCACAAACCGTGGCCACACCCACATTCGGCCACACCCACATTTCACAGCCCCACCCACAACCTGTGAGCCCAGCCACCCATAGCCCCACCCTCATTATTGGCCCCACCCAGCCCTATAACCCCACCCACAGCAGGTAACCACACCCACTCTTAGCCACACCCACAATCCACAGTGCCACCCGCAAACAGCCCCACCGGCTTTAGCGCCACCCCAAAATAACCCCACCCCCTTTGGCTCCACCCCAAAATAACCCCACCCGCTTTAGCCCCACCCCAAAAATAACCCCACCCA
>NW_020959246.1:0-2092 GCF_003031625.1 Empidonax traillii | reverse complement strand
GGGCAGGGTGGTCTGGGGGGGTCCCAGGGGCTTTGAGGTGGGGTTTGGGTGTCCTGGAGGAATTTGGGATGTGGGGAGGGGCTGGAGGCATTTTGAGGGGATTCTGGGTTGGTTTTAGGGGCGTGTGGGATGGCCCCAGGACTCAGCACAGGGAGACTCGGAGGGGATTTGGGGGTGTCAGGGAACCCCGGAGGGGTAGGGGAGTTGGGAGAGGAATTGGGGAGGTTTGGGGTGGGGGAGTTTGGGGTGGGGGAGTTTGGAGAGGGATCAGGAGAGGTTTGGGCTGACCCCCATTTCCTGCCCCCTCGATGGTTGTTGCCCCCAGACCCCTCCAGCAGCTGCAGAGGGGGCAGTTGGGGTTGGGGCAGGGTCTGGGGGTTTGGGGGTGCCCCGAGGGGGCAGTTGGGGTCCGGGTGGGATTTGGGGTGACCCGTGCCCCCCGTTTTTCCCTCCCCAGTGGCCGTTCAGCCCGGACCCGTTCCAGCAGCGGGCAGCCCTGTGCCTGGAGCGGGGGCAGTCGGTGCTGGTGGCCGCCCACACCTCGGCCGGCAAAACCGCCGTGGCCGAGTACGCCATCGCCCTGGCGCGGCGCCACATGACCCGGTGCGTCCCCAAAACCGCGCCCTCGCACCCCGGGGGTCCCCAAAACCTGCCCTGGGGATCCCCAAAACCCACCCCCAGTGACCCCGAACCATGGGCACCCAGCGCGCCGTCGCCCTGGGGGTCCCCAAAACCCATCCTGGGGGTCCCCAAACCACACCTTGGGGGGCCTTAAATGTTCTCCCGGACCCCTCCCCCCCAGGACCCCCTAAAACCCACGGGGGGGTCCCCAGAACTCTGTTCCCCCTCTTCCACTGCATTTCTTTTCCCAGCGGGTGCTCCGTGAGGTCCCCACCACATCTCCCCCCCAGGTTCATCTACACCTTTGGGAGGGTTGGGATCTGTTCCAGGGGTTCCCCCCCAACCCTGACCTCCCCCATTTCCCCCCACCCCCCAGGTCCATCTACACGTCCCCCATCAAGGCCCTTTCCAACCAGAAGTTCCGGGATTTCCGGGAGACGTTCGGGGACGTGGGGCTGCTGACGGGGGACGTGCAGCTGCGCCCCGAGGCCGCCTGCCTGGTCATGACCACCGAGATCCTGCGGTGAGGGGCTGGGGGGGGGGAAAGGGGACCCTGGGAGGTTTGGGGGGGCAGGTTGGGACCCCCAAAATCCACCCCCGCCTACCCGCAGGTCGATGCTGTACAACGGCTCCGACGTCATCCGCGACCTGGAGTGGGTGATCTTTGATGAAGTGCACTACGTCAATGATGACGAGGTGGGGGGGTCTCGGGGGGGTTCTCACGGGGTGTGGGGGGCCCTGAGGGAGGTTTGGAGGGTCCAACAGGGGGTGTAAAGGGGTGTTCAGGGAGGTTTTTGGGGGATATCAGCTGGGAGCTGGAGTGGATCGCCTTTAATGAGATGTGTTGTGCCAGTGCTGGTGAGGGGGGAGTTTGGGGGTCCCCAAGAAGTTTAAGGGGTCGCCAGGGGTTTTGGGAGGTCCCCAAGGGGAGTTTGGAGGATCCCATAGGAGTTCTAGGAGTTTTGGGATCCCCCTCACTCTGTCAGCAGGAATGATGTGAGAGGAGATACCGATTGCCGAGGATTTTTGTGGGGGGTGTTTTGAGGAGCTCAGGGGTTTTGGGGGGGTCCCAGGGGGGTTTGGGGACCCCCTGACCCCCCCCTGTGCTCCGCAGCGGGGCGTGGTGTGGGAGGAGGTGCTGATCCTGCTCCCCGAGCACGTGAAGCTGGTGCTGCTCAGCGCCACCGTCCCCAACGCCCTCGAGTTCGCCCAGTGGGTCGGGTACGGAGCGGGGGCACTTCTTGGGGGGGGCCCTGCAGGGGTTTGGGGGGCTGGGGGGGTCTCTGAGAGGCACTTGGGGGGGTTCTAGGGGGCTGGGGGAGAGCTCCTTGGGGTGGGTCTGGGGACAGATGTGGAGGGTGTTGGGTGTCCTTGGGGAACAAGGGGGGCTTGGCGGGGTGCTGGGGGTCCCTGGGAGGTTCTGGGGACGGGGGGTAACGATGTGGGGCAGCACAGAGGGACAGGGGGACGT
>NW_020959245.1:6368-10228 GCF_003031625.1 Empidonax traillii | reverse complement strand
AGCATTCTGAGGTGTGTGAGGGTTATGAGGACAGTGCCTTTATGAGGCTGCACCATTAGGAGGTGGATGGGGTTTATGAGGACAGAGCTTTTATGACATTTATTGGGTTCATGAAGACATGGCCTTTATCATGGGAGCCTCTTATGAGGTTTATGGGCTTTATGAGGAGAGCACCATTATGACATGTATGGGCTTTATGAAGACAGAGCTTTTCTGAGGAAAGCCCCATTATGAGGTTGTTGGGCATTATGAGAACAGTGTCTTTATCCACTTACAGTTGACTTCTAGAGAATTAGATTTGAGATATAACTGAAACTAACAGGATGTAAATACGATCTGTGTCTCCAGATAAGATGAAGTACAAACGTAACAATTTTTGGTTGTGGAACACAATGATGGGCCTGCTGAAGAACTGAGGGATGACAACAATTTTTGGACCTGCAAGGACCAAAGAAGGACCTCCAGGAGCATGACTATGTGAAGCAATAATAATGAATATGTATTAAGCAAACCTGAACATCTAATGAATATGTAACCAGTGTGTGCAATTGCAGCGTTTGGGGTTTCAGGAGTGCCAGCAGAGGGTTCTGGGAAACGAAGTCTTCGGGACCCCGGTGTACATGAGCAGTGAAGAACCTTGGCAGGATTGGTTGAGAGGGTTACCTGTTGGGACATGTCACAATTCAAAACTGCTACTGAAGCCTTTGTTCTCTCTCAATAAAGCATTCTATTACACACCACATTGGTGTCTCTTGGTCCATGCAGACTCCTTATTTATTATATTAATAATATTACAACAGTTCTTTCCACATCTCAGCTTTGGGAAAGGTTGGGGAAGGTCGGAAAAGGTGTTAACATGTTGGTTTTTCCTGAGGTGTTAAACATGGGAGCAGGTCTATCTTCACAATTCCCAAGAGAAGAGATGGCAGAAAGCTGCCCTGCAGGTTGTATTTGAAGGAACAGGAAAAGAGACTGAGGGTAAGGGATTTCTTTCCTGGAGGGCAGGGCTGTTGTTCACTTGCAGGAGCCCCGCGCTGGAATTGCCAGCCCGACTCCCAAAATTGAATATGGATGAAGATTCCTCCCAGACAAAAGGTGGCAGGACAGAAAGCTCTTGCTACCCATGGAGTGCCCAGGGTGGTCCAACAACTGCACCTGAAACCCAAAGGTTACAGGCTTTCTTCCCTGGGGGAGAGGCTGTGACACCACAAAGGGGCCCGTGGCAGATGGGGGGGGCTGCACGGTGACATTCTGTGACGTTGGTTCTTTGGTTTCCAGGGGCTGTTCTGGAATGGAGAGGACAGGCCGTGACATCACAATGGTGCCCATGGCACGTGGGTTGGGCTGCACTCTGGAGTGTTGGGGCATTGGGTTTTTGGTTTCCAGGGGCCATTCTGGAATGGAGAGTGCAGGCCGTGACATCACAAAGGGGCCCATGGCACATGAGTGGGGCTTCACTTTGGGGTTGTAGGTTGTTGGTTCTTTGGTTGCCAAGGGCTATTCCGGAATGGAGAGGATGGGCTGTGTCATCACAAAAGGGCCTCAAGCACATGGGTTGGTGTAGTGGGTTGACCCTGGTTGGATTTCAAACACCCACTAAAAAGCCACTACCTCTCCCTCCCTCTGCAACTCCATAGATGAGAGAAAAAAAAAAAAAACAGCTGAGGATTCCTGAGTAGAGATAAGGGTTGGGAGAAAGTTGCTAACTAATGGGCAAAAGAGACTCAATATAGGAATAGTCCTTAAATTTATTACGAGCAGGATAAAAGCCAAAGAGTGAGAAATAAAACAGTCTTAAAAACACCTTCCCCACACCCCTCTTTCCTTCTCAGCTCTCCCTCCCCCCCACCCCAGCAGTGCAGTGGGACGGGGAAGGGGGTTGCAGTCAGGTGTTGAGTCCATCCCTCAGGCAGCAGCTCTTCCCATTCTGCTTTCCTGTGGGTTACTTTCTCATGGGCTGCTGGGGGGTCTCTGCACTCTGATGCTCCCCCAGGGGCTGCAGGGGCCTCAGCTCTGAGTCCTTCCCCTGCTCCTGGGGGGTCCCTCCTGCCCCTCCTTCTGCACTAACCTGGGTGTCTGTCTTGTTATCCCATGTTCTCACTCTGCTCTTCCCAGGCTGGAATTTTTTCTGTCCAACACTCCTCTCTTCTGAAATATGTTATCCCAGAGGTGTTCCTGTCACTCCTAAGTGGCTCAGCTTTGGCCAGTGGCAGGAACTCCGTCCTGGAGCAGCTGGCATTGGCTCCATGGGACAGGGGAAGCTTCTGGCACATTCCAACAGAAGCCACCCCTGTAGTCCCCCTGCTACCAAAACCCAGCCACAGAAACCCACTGTCTTGTGCAGCACTTTCTCCAAGCCAAGCAGGTGAGAGTTGGTGCCAAGTAGCTGAAACCTGCAGGTCCAGCCTTTAGTGGAGGAAGTTCAGTTTTGCCAAGGCTGCTTTGAGTCCCAGGGGATGGATGAGGGAATGGTGGGGTGGGGACAGGGATAAAGTCTGATGGATTGTCAGACACAAAGGGTCCTGATTTTTGTATTTTTTCAGACTGAATAAGGAAGTGCTTGAGATCAATATCGACTGAGGATTGCTTATATCAGCCTAAAACCAGGAAACAGATAAACAGTTTATAAAAAATACATCTTTATTCGTTGTTTAATAATACAATATATTCCCTTGGATTGCACTTATGAGATATGTCTAATAACCACAAAAGAATAGAAGACTTGGAAGTAATTTATTTCCAGGAGCTTGTCTGGTTAAGATGCCATCACTGAGAAGAGAACGTGGAGGAATGAGCAGCCAAAGAAAACCATCCCTGGGGCTGGGGAAGCAGGAACTCAGAGTCACTGGTTCCAGGTGGCAAATGGACTGTGGGATGTTTCTGTGAGAACCCATAATGGCTGTGCTGCTTTCAGGGGGAGTCCAGTTAAATTTCTTCCCCATGGCCAGTGCAGAGCTGTGGTTTGGATTTGTGCTGAACACAGGGTTGATAATCACAGAGTCACAGAATGTGCTGAGTTGGAAGGGACCCCCAGGGATCAACCTTAGCCCTGCACAGGACCATCCCCAAGGCTCAGACCATGAGCCTGAGAGGATCATCCAAACACTTGTTGAGCTGTGTCAGCCTTGGTGCTGTGCCCACTGCCCTGGGGAGCCTGTTCAGTGCCCAACCACCCTCTGGGGAAAAACCTTTTCCTATGATCCATCTCAAAGTTCCTGTGACACAATTCCAGGCCATTAACTCAGTCCTATCCCTGGTCCCCCCAGAGGAGAGCTCAGGGTCTGCCCCTCCTTTACCCCTGCCCAGGAAGTTGTGACTGCAGTGAGGTCTCGCCTCAGTCTCCTCTTCTCCAGATGAACACACCAAGTGCCCTCAGTGTCCTCACACGCCTTCCCCTCCAGGCCCTTCCCTATCCTCGTTGCCTCCTTTGGACACTCTCCAATGACTCCATCTCTCCCTTCCATTGTGTCCCCCCAAACTGCTCCAATCTTGCAGCTGAGGCCGCCCCAGGGCAGAGCAGAGCGGGACAATCCCCTCCCTGATGCCCCCAGCACAGGCTTGGCCCTCCTGGCTGCCAGGGCACTGTTGACTCAGGGCCAACTGGCACCCACCAGCACCCCCAGGGTCCTTTCCCGGCTCTGCTTCCCAGCCTCTCATTCCCAGTGTGTCCATCCAGCCGGGGCTGCCCCATCCCAGGGCACAATCTGGCCCTTCCCCCTGGGGAAGTTCTCAGGGCTCCTCAAGAGCCGGGAGGTCACGGGATGTCAAAGAGCCACACGGAGCTAAAGGGACCATTGTGACACTGGGGAACCCCCTGGAATCAAGGGGCCATTGTGACTCTGCAGGGCGTTCTGGAGCCA
>NW_020959245.1:3735-5286 GCF_003031625.1 Empidonax traillii | reverse complement strand
AGGAGCCCAGAAACATTTTGGATCCTCAGGGAACCAAGGGGCCATTGTTCCACTGTGGAACCTCAGAGAATCAAGGGCCCAGTCTGACAAGGCAGGGCCTCATGGAGCCATAGGAATCCAGGGACACTGTGGAACCTCCTGGAATGAAGGGACCAGTGTGACACTGCAGAACCTCATGGACCAGTGGGAGCAATGAGACACTGCAGAACCTTGTGGGAACCAGGGAACTTTGGGACACTGTGAAACCCCATGGAATCAAGGGGCCCTTATCACAGTGCAGACCCTTATGGAGCCACAGGGACCTTGGGACACTGTGGAACCTCACAAAATCCAGGGGACCTTGTGAACCTTCAGGGACTCATGGAATCAAGAGTCCAGCATGTCATGCAGTGCCTTATGGAAACAAAGGAGCCTGAGACCTTTTTTAAGGATCTTTTGGAATCAAGGGGCCACTGTGACACTGAGGATTCTCATGGAATCAAAGGGTCTTTGTGACATGTGGGGTCTCATGGAACAAAAGGAATCCTGGGCAGCTGCAGAAACACATGGAAGCAAGTGGGCACTGCGACACACGGGGCCTCATGGAATCAGGGGAGCCCTGGGACATGGTGGAACCTCACGGGATCAAGAGGCCATTGCGACACTGCAAGGCCTCTTGGAACCAAAGGGGTCTTGTGCTGGGCTGTCCCAGGCTCTGGCAGGGGCAGCTGGAGAGTCCCTGGCCCAGCCAGGAGTCCCGGGCTGAGCCATCAGCTCCTGCAGAGAGAAGGGACCTCACAGGCCCTTCCTCAGCCACCTTCCTGCTGGTGACCTGTCCCCTGGAGGGGCAGGACTGACCTCACAGCCCCTTCACAGCCATCAGCTTCCTACTTGGTGACAGGTTCCTGAGGCACAACTGACCCCTTGATACTGTACCCAACCATCACCCTCCTTGTGGCCCAGTAAATGATTTGACCCCACACACATAAACTTGTTTCCTCAAATTTGTCCAGTAAATTTCCATGATTGCAGTGGAGATATGATCTTTAGAGGAACTGCTGTGTTTGTACTGGTGCATTTGATAGCTCTACTTCTGCCTCTCTGTCTATTCTGTCTTCCAAGAGCTCTCCAAGGAAAAGATTCACTGAACTGTAGAATAACAGAGGCTGGAAGACCCCCTGTGAATTACTGTGTTCTGTGCGTGCCTCTGGCAGAGGCACAGCACGAGGTGGCCACGGGATGGGAACAGAAGGCACCACTTTCTGTTCTCGGCATGGGCAAGAAGGCGGTGCCCAAGTTTCGGTGTGGCTGCCACATGGCTGTAACTTTGCAATGGCCCAGGGACCCAAAGTCTCTCTTTCCCCAAAAACCACGCGATTCGCGCTGTGCTCCCTCTCCCCGGAACCCACGCCTTGTAAAAATTCGGCATAAAAGGGATATTCTGATGGGGTTTTTCCGTGTTCTCGGTGCCCATCCCTTTTTTCTTTGTCCAATATTGAGAGGAGTCTCTTGACTGTAAGTGTTTGGTGGGGAAAGAAGATTAAAGTTTTACTCGGTGGACACAGGGGAGGC
>NW_020959245.1:2721-3714 GCF_003031625.1 Empidonax traillii | reverse complement strand
AGCAGCTGAAGAAATTTGGGTTATTTAGTCTGCAGAAGAGGAGGCTCAGAGCTGACCTCATCACTCTCTGCCATGACTTGAAAGGAGGTTTTAGTAGGAAAGGAGTTGATCTCTTCTGCCAAGCCTTTAGTGACAGCAAGAGAGACAATTGGCCTTTAGATGCCTTGGGTGAGGTTCAGATTAGAAATTCTTTTTTAACTGAAGGAGTGATTAGGTCCTGGAGTCTGGATATGACACTTTGGAATGTGGTTTAGGGATGATTATGGTGGTTCTGGTTGACACCTGGACCAAAAGATCTTGAAGGTCTCTTCCAACCTTGATGATTCTGTGATTTTGTGACCTGTCATCACAACATCCAGGTTTGTGCTCTAACAAGACCCTGGGGATGTTTTCTCAGTTGGTTTCCTCAGTGGGACTCATTAACACTACAAGAAACTTTACAGTTTGAATCTAACTTTGCTTTCTCAAGAGGTTCCTGCAACTCTCCTCAGGGTCTGATGTTCAGGGACTCATTCCCAAAGCCCCCAAGGGTAATGAAATGCCTGGGGCTGTTGCTGTGCTGCTGAGCTGGGCCGGGCTCCTGGCACACAGGGAGCTCCTGGCAAAAAAGAGAACAGCTTCCAAAAAAAAGAGAGCTCTGCTGGTGAGCAGCTCTTCTGCACAGCCCAGCAGGGCTGAGGGCACTGCCTGCAGCACCCAGGGCACAGGAGAGAAGGCAGAGAGATGAGAGGCAGCCTGGGCTGGGAGGGGACTGAGCTCTCACTGTAGGAGAAACCTTCCCAGGATTTGAATAGATATTTCTCTGCTGTAGGACACTAAAACTTCCCTTCCTGCAGGGATCTCCTAAAGCTGCCACATCCCACAGCTTGTAGGATCTTTCAGAAGGCCTCTCCCAGTGCCTGCAGGGCAGAGGAAGTGGCCCTATGGCAGAGCAGGGCAGGAGCTGCAGGCAGCAAGGGCAGGCAGGAGAAGGGAGCAGGAGGTGAAAGGGAT
>NW_020959245.1:0-1037 GCF_003031625.1 Empidonax traillii | reverse complement strand
AGGGGCTGCTGGCAGGAACAGCTCCTCACACACCCCCAGGCAGGGAGGGAGAGGCAGCTGCTGCCACAAGTGCTGCCCAGGGACACGTGGCCCCTCCCTGCCTGTGTGTGTGGCCCAGAGCCCTTCCCTGAGCAGCTCCTGCCTGGGCTCCTTTGCCAGCCCAAGCAGAGCCTCTGCCCTCAGGCCCACAGGGGCTGGGCTGGGCATTGCCCTGCAGCAGCCAGAGCCCAGGCAAGGACAAGGCACTCACTTCCATCTGGCTCTGCCTGTCCCTCCTCCCTTGGCAGCAGCACTGGGGCATTTCCCTGCCATCCCCTGCTGCCTGGGCTCTCCTTCTTCTCACCCTTGGCTTTTCTGATCCACTGTGGGGTTTGTGGGGGCAGATTCCTGTGCAGACACAAACCCTTTGGGTGCTGCTGTGGGGATGGATGTGTCTGTGGGAGCAAAGTGCCCAAGTGCCCTGCAGGCAACTGCAGGTTCTTCAGCTGTTTCCCTGGGTGTCCTGCAGGGCTGCAGGTGCCCTCCAGGAGGGCACAGCTCTGCCATAGTATCTCTGTGCTGCACAGGATCCCTGTGGAGAAAACTCCCCGGTGCTAATTCCATGGAAATGCTCTGGGCAGCTGTACTTGGGAGCTGCAATGATCCCTCTGTGTGGCAGTCTTGGAGGAGAAAGATGAGATCCTTATCAGGCACCCTGAGGAAAGGCAAGGATTCTGTCAATCTTCTCTTTGAATGGGGATCCCTCTGCTTCCAGAAGTTCCTGGTTTTATTTTTAAGGCAACTCCTATGGGTGATCCCCCTTCAGCTCCATTCTGCCAGCCAAGGACAGCTGTGAACAGAAAAGATGGTCAGCTCTTGGAGCACATTAGAAATGCCAAAGATTTCAACCATCCAAACTCACTCCTGGCAGGAGGAACTGGAACAAAATGAAGTACCCAAATCCCCTCCCTCTGTTCTCACTTGGGCAAACTGTGAACAGCAGTCCTGGAAAAACTGGGACACATCCCAAATACATTTAATTGGAGGTCACCCTGTGC
>NW_020959244.1:6791-10231 GCF_003031625.1 Empidonax traillii | reverse complement strand
TCCCATCCCATCCCATCCCATCCCATCCCAGTTCCAGGAGCATCCCTGAGCTGGGACCGATGGGTTTTCCCTCCCCTCCCCCCTTCCCTTGGTTCTGGAATGTTTTCCATGTGTCCCTGGCTTTGTTTCCCCCCCAGTTTTCCAGCTCCATCCCCTCCCTCCCTCTTCCCATCCCACCTTTCCTGGGGTTTCCAAATCTCCTTTTCCCAGGTTTTATCTCAATCCCAAAGTGCCAATTCTGTGCCACCTCCGGGAGGTGCCGGAGCCCTCCTGGCCCCCAACTCTGAGCTGTTCCCAGCCTAAATATACGGAATTTGGGGTTGATTTTTGGGAATAACAGGTCACTGTCCCTTTGGGAGTGGTGACACCTCCTGCTCATCCCCCAGATGGTGCTTTGGGACCAAAAAATCCACACTTTGCACCCTAAAAAAGGGATTTTTGAGGCTCAAAAGGGAGGTTTTGGTCCCCAAAATGGGACTCTGAGAGCTCAAAACGAGGCTTTGGGCTGAAAAAAAAGAGCATTTGGGCCCATAAATAAAGATTTGGGCTCAAAATCTGGGGGTTTGGAACATCCAAACCTGACTTGGGACCTTCCAAGTGGTGCTTTTGGGCCTCAAAAAGGGTGTTGAAGACTTAAAAATTGAGGTTTGTACCCCAAAAGTGGGGTTTTCAACCACAGAATCAAAGCTTTGGCCTCCAGAAACAAGGATTTGGGACCTAAAAATGAGGCTTAAGGACCTAAAAATAAGTTTTTAACTCTAAGAGTGGGGTTTAGATCCCAAAAAAAGAGGGTTTAGACCCTAAAAATGAGGCTTTCAGATCTAAAAATAGGGGGGTTAGCTCTAAAACTGGGGTTTAGACCCCAAAAATGAGGGTTAAATCCCAGAAATGAAGGTTTGGCCCCTCCAAGACGGGTCCTGGAGTTTAAAAATGAGGGGCTGGGTGGTAAAAATGGGGCTGTGGAGCTGGGAAACGAGGATTGGGATCATGGAATAATGAAACTGGTCCCGAGGAGGGGACACTCACCTGGCAGCCACAGCACGAGGAGCCCCGTCCCTCTCATCCTGATGGAACCCTGGAGGAGTCTGGGAAGAGAGGGAATACTGAGGGATCAGGGGAGAGGGTGCCAGCAGAGCCCAGAGTGGAGGTTTGGGGCTCCTTTCCCGGGATTTCCCACCCAATTCCTTGGGAAAGGGATTGTTCCAGGGGTTCCCGTGCTGGAAAATGCAGAGTTTGCTGGGGTGGATCTGAAGGGTGTGGAGAGTTGAGGGGGAAAAATTGGGATTTGAGGGGAAATCTTGGCCTGGGTTTTGGTAGCCACGGGCACTCCTGCTTTCCTGGAGTTTTCCAGGCCTGCTTTTCCTGGCAGGAAGATGGGCCAAGGTTGGGAAGAGCTGGGATGGCAGGAATGGGACCGCCCTGCCCCTCATCCCGAGCCAGATCCAGGGGGAAAACTGAGGGGGACAGAGAAATCCTGCCCAAAACCATCCCAGATCCTGCTGGGAATGCGGCTCCAGCCCTGGCACACTGGGGAGGGGGGGCAGTGGGACTGGAGGGACCATCAGCTTCCAGGGATCCCATCCTGGCCATCAGTGGAATGTGGCACATTCCAGGGATCCCATCCTGGCCATCACCAGGCTGGCACATTCCAGAGACCAGGTCTTGCCCCATCCCAATAATTCTGTCCCATAAAACTTTCCTGCCCCTGTGTCCTCACTGCCACCCCAGTCCAGCCCCTTCCAGGTACCAGCAGCCCCAGCTCCTGCCCCAAACCCAGAGCTGTGTCCCAGAAAACCCTCCTGGCCATCGTGTCCTCTCTGGCACCTTCAGGAACCTTGTCCTGCCCCAAACCCAGAGTCATCTCCCAAAAAACCCTGAGGGTCACCACGTCCTCCGGATCAACCAAGAGCAGCATCCTCTGGGGATCCCACCCTCACCACCTCCCAAGGACAGCACCTTCTGTCCTCACCACCTGCCCCAGGCCCAGAGGGTGGACCTTTTGGTCCCCACATCCCCAGGGCCACCCGAGGCACCTTCCAGGGGCTGTCACCGTGACCAAAGCACAGCCTCTCGTGGCCACCACGTCCCCCCTGGCACCTCCCCTGGCCCCTGCCCCACCCCAGGCCTCACAGTTCCCTCCATATCCTGCTCAAGGCCCTGGAGATGTTGGGAAGCAGCTCCCAGACCCTTCCCAGCCTCGGGGAACCCCCAGGGTTGGTCCCCAGGGAGCTGGGACGAGGTGACTGCTCAGCCCTGGGGGTGCTGAGGAAGCACCCTCGGCCCCCCCATCACCACCCCAGGGGGGTCCCTCGGTGGCACTCGGGGCCCTGCGTGTCCCCACTGCTTCCCACGGCCCAGCAAGGCCCAGCTGTGGATTTAGGCAGGTCTGAAGGAGTGCTGGGATAACTGGGATGACTGGGATAATGGGGATGACGGGTGGATGGGTGGGATCAGCACGGCTCTGGAGGCTTTGCCGGGCCCTGGGGCTGCTGGCAGAGCTTGGCTGGGGGACAGTGGCCAGGGGGGACCCAGAGGGGCTGGAAATGCCCATCCTGGCCTTTACTGCTTCTGCAGGTATCCCATGGGATTCCAGCACTGACATCCTGGGGCTCCAAAACCCCCTGATCCAGGGCCTGTATCCCAGCAGGAGAGCTTGGGGCAAAGGCTGCTGGGTGGATGGATGGATGATGGATGGATGATGGATGGATGAATTTCCACCTCCAAAGTCATCCCACTCCATCCCCCCACCACTCATTCCCAAGGACCTGGTCCCACAGCTTGGCATCGACCTCCCCTTTTCCATCCCAAATGCCCCCTATCCAGAGCCTGTACCCCAGCAGGAGAGCTTGGGGCAAGGCTGGTGGGTGGATGGATGGATGATGGATGGATGGATGGATAGATGGATAAATTCCCACCTCCAGAGCCATCCCACTCCATCCTCCCACCATTCCCAAGGCCCCAGCCCCAGAGCTCAGGATCGACCTCCCCTTTTCCACCCCAAAATCCGCCTGCAAAGCTTCTCCCGAGCTCCAGCTCCCGGGACTCCCCCCTGGACACGGCGCTCTTGGCCGGGGCTGTCCCGTTTGGCCGCGGGACGGGGACAATCGGTCACGTCCTGCCCCGACGGCGCTTCCAGCGGCTGCTCCCGCCGGAGCCCCCGGAGCGGCCCCGACACTCCGGGACACCCCAAAACCACCAACGGGGGGACGGGGCCACCTCCGCCCCCCTCCCTCTCCTTCCCCCCATCCTCCTCCTCTTTCCCCTCCGTCCCCTTTTCCGGGATGAGACCCGAGATTCCCTCTTTCCCAACGCTCCGTGCAGGGGGCCGGCGGCTCCAACCGCGCCAGATGTTTTTGCAACTCCACATCTGGGAATAATCAAGCCCGGGGAAGGAACAGCAGAGTCCCTTTCATTCTGCTAAACCCCACCTTCCCCCAGCC
>NW_020959244.1:0-1959 GCF_003031625.1 Empidonax traillii | reverse complement strand
ACGTGGCACCCCCCTCACCGTTGGTGTAGAGAGGCTCCCGGAAGGGATATCCCTTGGACATGGCCACGGCCAGGATGAGGTACTGGAAGCCCGTGACGCAGAACAGGACGGTGTTCTCGTAGTTGGGCAGGTTCTGGGGGGCTGTCACCGTGCTGTTGAGGGGGACGTACCTGAGCCACAGGGGGAGACAGGAGAGGGTCAGCTGGGAAGAGTTTTCCTGTGGTTTTCCATGTTCTCCATCACTGCCTTGTGAGGGGCAGAGGAGGGGCTGGCACTGAGCTCCTCTCTCTGGTGACATCACCCAGGGAATGGCTGGAGCTGTGCCAGGGAGGGTCAGGTGAGATCTCAGGAAAGGTTTTCCCCTAGAGGGTGGCTGGCACTGAACAGGCTCCCCAGGGCAGTGTCAGAGCTCCAGGAGGGTTTGGACAACGCTCTGAGGGACAGGGGGGGATTGTTGGGGTGTCCGGGCAGGGCCAGGAGCTGGACTGGTGATCCTGGGGGGCCCTTCCAGCTCAGGACATTCTGTGATTCCATGTCTGCTGCCAGGCAGCTGGATGTATCCTGGATCCCAAAGCCAGGACAAGCACCTGGACTCCATCACAACCTCTGTGCCATTCCCATCGCTAAACCCACAGGAAGCCACGGCATATCAGCAAAAATTCCTTCCCAGAAAGGGCTCTACAGCACTGGCACAGGCTGTCCAGGGCACTGGTGGAGTCACCACCACTGGGAGTGTTCAAGAAATGTCTGAATGTGACACCTGGGTTAGTGGTGAACGTGGTGGTGGTGGACACGCACCACGGCTCCTCCATATCCTTCCCATCCCTAAAGAAAGGGAGGTTTAGGTTGGAAATCAGGAAAAACCCCTTCCCAGAAAGGGCCGTGGAGCTCTGGGAGGGGCTGCCCAGGGTGGTGGTGGAGTCCCCACCCCTGGAAGGGTTCCAGGACGGTGTGGATGTGGCACCTGGGGACGCGGTTCCGTGGTGAGCACGGGTGGACTCGACGCCCCTAAAGCCGCGTGTCCAACCTCACCAGCTCCTCCACTGAGCGCCCTGAGCCTCACCAGCTCTGCGAGACGGTGATGAAGTAGCTGAGGACCTGCACGGTGATGAGCAGGGCTGTCTGCAGCAGGAGGCTGCCCAGCACCAGCACGCTGATGAGGGCACCCTGGGGACGCTCCACGCCCAGCTCCTGCGCGGGCCCCGTGCGGCCCATCAGCACGGCCACCGTGGTGGTGATGACCAGGTCGAAGAACAGGAACTGGAAGTCGCTCAGGTTGGTGTTGAGCTGGGGAGGAGAAGGGCCTTGAGCAGGGGCAGGTTGAAAGGCAGCAGGGAGGAGGTGATGGGGGAGGGCAGGGGTTTGGGACTCACCGTGTAGAGCAGCAGCACCGACACGAACTGCACCAGGCTGTACAGGGCCATGTACTTGAAGACACCAAAGGAGGTGACCAGGGAGCACCTGCCCTCCCTGCAGGGAGAGATTCACACAGAACACCCTGAGCTGGAAGGGACCCCAAAGGATCATGGATCCAACCCCTGGCCCTGCACAGACACCCCAACAATCCCCCCTGTCCCTCAGAGTGTTGTCCAAACCCTCCTGCAGCTCTGGCAGCCTTGGAGCTGTGACACTGCCCTGGGGAGCCTGTTCAGTGCCAACCACCCTCTGGGGGAAGGACCTTTCCTGAGATCCACCCTAATCCTCCCCTGACACAGCCTCCTGTCACACCAGACCAAATTTATGCAGCAGAGATACAACCCCTGCCCCCACTCCAACAAAAGGTGGCATTTCCGACCTCAACCTGCCACATTCCTCCCAGTGAGGACACATTTAGTCACTGCAGACCCACCCAAAAACCAGCAGCACGAGGAACACGTGAAATGTGAGCCCTGATCTCGGCTGGCACCTCCCAGGGCCATCCTTCCCACCCCAAACCTGCCTGGAATGCTGCCATCCACG
>NW_020959243.1:8413-10232 GCF_003031625.1 Empidonax traillii | reverse complement strand
TGTGACACTGTGACCCTGCAGGGCCATGTGGAGACAAAGGGGCCATTGTGACCCTGGGCAACCTCACAGCACCAAGGGCCATTGTGACACTGCAGGGCCTCCTGGATTCAAAGGAGTGCTGGGACACTCTGGACCTGATGGAATCACTGTGCAATTGGGACACCACAGAACCTCATGGAATCCTCAGGACCACTGAAACTAATTGGAATTTTCTGGAATCAAAGGACCATGGTGACAGTGCAGGGCCTATGGAGCATAAGGAACCACTGTGACACTGTGGAACCTCATGGAATAAAGGAATCTGTGGGACACTGGATTATTGGGATAATTCCTGACTCAGAACAACTCCAGTGTGTGTGTGGGTGGGGAAGGGACAGGTTGGATTTCCCAAAGGTGAGGTGGTGCCCAGTTCTGTCGGAGGCAGGAGCTGTTACAGCTCCGAGAATATCAGACTGTGGGTCCACTTCACTCATAAGTCCCACTCTGTGTAGATAAAATGGCAAAATGGACTTTTTGCAGTGTGAGCTACCTTTTTATCTGGTAGAGCAAGGAATGTGTGGAATTTGGGAGGATTTTTAGGGAGTCTTACATGCAAGGAATATCTAAACATGGCTAAGGGAGATAGGAAACAGGGAAAAGCGATAAATTCTTCTAAGAGGGCTAGTGAGCTTGGGGTTTACAATCAGCAGATAGGGGCAGGTTCAACAGTAATCAGAACTGCATATTATATATAAAACAGGGTATTTCTCTAAGAACATTGTTTCTTAATTGAATAAACTTAACACTTTTATAACATTAAAAGGTGGAGGTGGAAACTCATCTGTTGTCCAGTAGCTTAGCTGCATTTCAAAGCTATCTTTTTCTCAGTTCTCTTTTTCTTCAGAGGTTTTTCTTCCACCATAAATATATTCCTTGTGGGGAACTTCCAACACGGTTCCATTGCCCAGCCCTTGGAGCCTCCTTGGGCAGCCCTGGAGCTGCTGTCAGTCCAAAGCAGCCCGGGAGCACTGCCCCATCCCACAGCCTGGAGCCCCTAACCCAGCCCCACACTGGCTCCAGCACACCAGCAGCTCTGCCCCTCACACTCCTGGAGCCCCAGAGTGGCCAGTGGGCCACAAGTCCCCCCTGGGCGGTGGGCACAGGGGGCAGAGCAAATCAAACCCCGCATGGTTGGACCCTCCATCTGGGCACGGGGAAGCTGCACTGGCACCAGACTGCGGGTGGGAGCTGCACTTCTCTCTCTTTCCTTACTTCTCCTTATTCTCTCAATCTCCCATAATATTTTAGGAAACTTAAAACTGGATGGGTTGGGTTTTTACTGACCTGTCTGGGTTGGCCTGTGCTCAGTCAATGCTTTGGGGCTCTATTCTGGTGGAATGTTGCCCTTTCACCTTTTGCCAAGCTCCCTTCTTTTCTAAAGTTTACCAGTAAAAGTGTGTTTTTGACCTCCTGAGAGGTCAAAAGTGTGTTGCATCTTTTCCACTGTCTCCCTCAAGGTACTTAAAGAACTGAAGTCCATTTTCAAATATCTGGAGGGTGGATATTTTTGATGCCTTGTCTATTTTTTAAAGGAAAACCCCTTTGAGGAGCTCAAAACTCAAACCTGGGATCTTACAGTCACCATCCCAGGAAGTGTTCAGAAAACACTGAGCTGTGGCACTTGGGGACACGGTTCAATGATGAAGATGCCAGTGTTGGGTTAATGGTTGGACTCCATGATCTCAGAGATGTTTTCCATCCTTAACAATTCTGTGATTCCGTGGTGACTCAACCACTTTCCTGGATATTCTGTTCCAATATTTGATAACCCTCAGTCATT
>NW_020959243.1:0-1450 GCF_003031625.1 Empidonax traillii | reverse complement strand
TGTCCAGCCCCTGAGCTGATGGGGATGCTGAGACTCCTGTCTGTGCCCCAGGAGCTGCTGTGCCCTTCAGAGGGGCTGGGGCTGTGGGGGGAGTGCCCAGAGCTCTGCAGCTCCCTGGGGTGGGCACTGCTGTGGGGCCAGAGCAGACTGGGCTGCTCCACCACTGAACTCTAGAATGAAATCACTTCTGATTTTCTCCTGAAGAACCATAAGGATGCGTATTGTGTCCTGAGCACTAATCTGGAACTGTGGGATAATAGAAAAGGTTTTGGTGTCAGGGATGTTGAGAAGGCTGGGCAGGGTCACTGGGAGACCTCTCCCAAACACTTCCACAGGCCAGAGCTACCCCAAAGGTTCCTGGGGCCTTGGCAAAGGCAGACATGGAACCAGTCTGCAAACAGGGCAGCAAGGAGGCATGGCAGAGTTCCAGACTGCTCAGGCTCAGCAGGGAAGGGCACATGGCAAGTCCTCCTGCAGCCATTGCCAGGCATGGGAAGGACAAAGCAGGGATTGCAGGCCCTGTGAGATGGAAATGGGGATGTTGTGTTCCCAGACTTCATCAGGGCCTGTGACATGGTCTCCTGTGGTCTGCTTAGAGCCAGATTGGTGAGAGCTGGACTGGAGAAGTGAAACATGTGGTGGGTGGGAAGCTGAAGGACTGATGAGGGTCAAAAACCATGGTACAAAGTCCTCTTGGCAGCAGCTCCCACGTTCATCCCTCGGGGACCAGCCCTTGACCAGTCCTATAGAATGTTTCTATGGTGTCTCTGGCTGATGGGATGAAATGCACTTTCCACTCCTTTGGGGATGATGCCAAGTTGCAGCGAGTCTGAGAAATCTCATCTAGTTCATGGTGATTGTACAAAAAATCTGGTTAAGGTGACTGAGTTGGATAAACTTGTCTGGCCATCAGGTGCCCACCAAGGCACAAGACAGTGAAGAAAAAACTCATGGGTCAGAGGAAAGGCAATTCAAAAGAGGGGCAAAAAGACCAAACACAACCAAACCAAACGAAAACAAACCCTGAAACAAGCTCTGAATGAGAGAATATGCTGAGTTGGATGTCCACACATCTCTGCCTGGGTGTGGGTGTTGTTGCCTTAAGAGACCATGGAGAAAAAGACTCCAGGCCAATTTAGGTAGGAGATAAGATAAAGAGACCTGGTCCTTTAATGAGTTGTGAGGCCTAGAGGAACACATACCATGTGTGCCCCCCCAGACAGGGGTTCTCTGATTTTATAATAAGGTCCATCCAATCCCAGGTTTATGCAGCCCTGGTTCTGCCCCATTCTGCCCCCTGACACACCCCTTCAGGAACTGGGTTTGGTGCCTTTGGGACCCCTTCTTCCTCATCTTCATCTTCTTCACAGCACACACAATCCTGGGAGTTCCTAAAGAGTTCTGCCTAGAAGGTCACTGTATCTGTGTGATATCTTCTGGTCCAGGCCTT
>NW_020959242.1:8656-10238 GCF_003031625.1 Empidonax traillii | reverse complement strand
GGGGGACACAGATCCCAAAATTCCCTCCCAGGGAGCAGACTGGGGGGGTCAGATCCCAAAATTCCCTCCCAGGGAGCAGTTTGGGGGGCTCAGACTCCAAAAATGCCTCCTAGGGAACGGTTTGGGGGGCTCAGAGCCCGAAATTCCCTCCTAGGGAGCAGTTTGGGGGACACAGATCCCAAAATTCCCTCCCAGGGAGCAGTTTGGGGGACACAGATCCCAAAATTCCCTCCCAGGGAACAGTTTGGGGGACACAGATCCCAAAATTTCCTCCCAGGGAGCAGACTGGGGGGGTCAGATCCCAAAATTCCCTCCTAGGGAACAGTTTGGGGGGCTCAGAGCCCAAAACCACCCTGGGATCTGGTTTTTGGGGGGCCCAGGTCCATTTTAAGGGTGCTCAGACCCTTTTTAGGGTGCCCAGACCCATTTTTGGGGTGCCCAGAATCATTTTGGGGTTCCCAAGCCCATTTTGGGGTTCCCAAGCCCATTTTTGGGGTGCCCAGAATCATTTTGGGGTTCCCAAGCCCATTTTTGGGGTTCCCAAGCCCATTTTTGGGGTGCCCAGAATCATTTTGGGGTTCCCAAGCCCATTTTGGGGGTGCCCAAGCCCACTTTTGGGGTGTCCAGCTGCCTTACCCTGGTCAAACTGCCGCTGCAGACTCTCCATCTCCGACTTGTTGCCGCTGACCCGGTAAATCCCTTCGGTGCTCAGCCCTGCAGGGGACACCCCAAACCTCATTCCCATCTCCCCTCACCCCAAAATCCCGGATTTTTCCCTTCCCTGCCCGTCCCAGAGTTTGCCAAAGCTCGGGATTAACTTTAGGCTGGGATTTTGGGGCCTGAAGGGTCTGGGGTGGGACCCAAAACCCCGAGGTTGGTGCTTCTCCAGCAGGTTCCTCCTCCCAGGGGACAACAAATTCCTCCTCCCAGGGAATAATGAAGGATCCAGGGAAAGGGTTGATGCTTCCCAAAAAACCTGAGGAACCCCAAAAAAAGTCCTACAAACAGGATCAGCCCTGAAGGGTCTGGGATGGGACCCAAAATTCCAAGGCTGGTGCTTCTCCAGCAGGTTCCTCCTCCTGGGGGACAACAAATTCCTCCTCCCAGGGGCCACGGCGGGATCCCGGGAAAAGCCCCCCTTGGGTGGGTGGGGACCCTTCCCAAAAAAAACCCCCAAAGCCCAGGAAGGGGAACCTCACCCGTGGCCTCAATGTACTCGATGCAGCGCTCGATGAAGACGGGGATGGGCCGCTCTGGGGACACCACGCTGGCCAGGGGCACCCCGAAGTAGCTGCTCTCCCACGTGCTCTTGGTGATGGAGGGCCTGGGCTTGGGCTTTGGTTTCTGCAGGGAATCGGGAATATTTTTCCTTATTTCACCTCATTTTTGTTTTTTTTTTTTTTAAGGGGTTACGCTGGATTTCAGGCGGGGGGGAGTTTGGGTTCTTCCCAGCAATTTTTATTTTTTATTTTTGGTGCCCTTTTTTTTTTGTTCATTTTGAGCAGTTTTAGATCCGTTTTTCTGCTTTTCGATAATTCTGTTCCCGCTGGTTTTTTTCGCTGGTTTTGGGGTTGTTTTAACG
>NW_020959242.1:0-1883 GCF_003031625.1 Empidonax traillii | reverse complement strand
CTTCCTGGCCATCATCATTGCGCGCACATCCTGTCCCCGGGGGCTCACTCGCTGCTCTGCCGAGAGGGGGGTCCCCGCGGCTCCGCTGGGGGAGGGGAACGGCGGCGCTCAGGGCGCCGGGGACGGGGCGCTCCTCGCTCCCATCCCCGCCGGGCCGGCGGCGCCTCAGTCCGTGCTGCTCCCCGTCGTCGGGCGGCCGGCGAGTCCCCCTTGGGGCAGAGAGAGAGAGAGAGAGAGAGAATGAGGTGGGATCAGTGGTTTGGGGGTCCGGCACCCGAATCCATCGAACGTCCCACGCCGGGACAGAGGGGAGGCACCGGCGGCGGTGGGGAGGGGATGGACACGGACAAGGGGTCGTTGTGGTGGGCAAGGGATCACCAGAGCCCCCCAAGACACATTCATGGCTTCACCACCCAACCAAGGGCTTGCCGTGGTGGGCACAGAGTCCCCACCCAACCAAGGGGTCACCATGGTGGGCAAGGGTTCACCAGAGCCCCCCAAGACACACTCATGGCTTCATCACCCAACCAAAGGCTCACCGTGGTGGGCACAGAGTCCCCACCCAACCAAGGGGTCATTGTGGTGGGCAAGGGTTCACCACAGCCCCCCAAGACACATTCATGGCTTCATCACCCAACCAAAGGCTCACCGTGGTGGGCACAGAGTCCCCACCCAACCAAGGGGTGGGTCATTGTGGTGGGCAAGGGTTCACCACAGCCCCCCCAAGACACATTCATGGCTTCACCACCCAACCAAGGGCTCGCCGTGGTGGGCACAGAGTCCCCACCCAACCAAGGGGTCGTTGTGGTGGGCAAGGGTTCACCACAGCCCCCCAAGACACATTCATGACTTCATCACCCAAATGGGGGCTCACCATGGTGGGCACAGCCCCCAACCCCTCACTCGTGGCTTCTCAGGTAAACTCTGAAGGTCCTTCCACCCCAAAAAACCCTCCATGATTGACTGGGGGGGGGTTCTGAGGGTCCTTCCACCCCAAAAACGAGGATTTGGGGTTGAACACAAGCATTTGGGTTGAACACGAGCGTTTGGGGTGGGACACGAGGATTTGGGGTGGAACAAGAGGATTTGGGGTGGGTTTGGGGTGGAACACGAGGGTTTGGGGTGGAACACGAGGGTTTGGGGTGGATTTGGGGTGGAACACGAGGGTTTGGGGTGGGACACGAGGGTTTGGGGTGGAACATGAGGGTCTGGGGTGTTCCCAGGATGGGGGGGGGGGTGCCCTGGGAATTCCCAGCTCCCCCATTCCCCGGGAATGTCCCTTATCACCGGCGCGTGTCCCTCCTCGGGGGCGGCACCCGGAGCACGTGGGTGCTCTGCTGCCAGGCCTTTAATTACTCCCGCTAATTACCCATCCCTCCATCCCCAGGGGGGATCCCGCTGGGAATGCCGCCCTCATTCCAGGTTATCCCTCAATCCCCACCCCTCACCCTTCCCGAGGGACAACCTTGGGTGGGTGCTGAGCCCCCCCTGGGTGGGTGCTGAGCCCCCCCCTCACCCCCTCCCCGATCCTGGAGGGGGATCCTGATCTTGTCCCAGTCCTGTCTTGCTGCTCCCACATCCCTGATCCGAGCGGGAATGGCACCAGGGATGCTCAGGAATTCCCTCCTGGGGCTGGATTTTCTCACCCCACCCCACCCCACCCCGGGGATAGGAAAGATCCGGAAAAAAGGGTCGTGGGGATCGTCCTAAAATTAATTAATTAAGCTTTGGAACCGCCTGGACCCCCAAACCCTTCGCTCTCCCGCAGCAGGTGGGGCAGCCTGGACTCCCTGGAGCCTCCAGGGCCTTCCCTGCTCCCCAATCCAAAGGGATTTTCCCGATTTTCTGCAGGAAATAATCCCCCCCCTTGGGTTGTGGAGCCA
>NW_020959241.1:16768-20255 GCF_003031625.1 Empidonax traillii | reverse complement strand
GGGGGGGGGAGAAAACCCCTTCCCCTCATGCGGGGCACAGGGAGGGGAGCCTGGGCACGGCTCGGGAACCTCGTCAGCAGGGACTCACCTGACATTAATTAGATACTGGGCCAGGCTGATGCTCGCTGCAGATCCAGTTATGGTCACCTGCCGGTCAGTAGATCCTTCCACGGGGTTGGCAATTTTGATCTGCGCCCCGGACATCTGGCGGATCTCATTGATCTTGGCGCCCTGACGCCCGATGATGCAGCCAATCAGCTAAAGGGGAGGCAGCAGTAGCAGCAGCGTTAATTGACTGATTTAATTAAGCCTCGTCCTTCCTCACCCCGACTCTCCTAGGGTTGGGTACCGGGGAAAACTCTTTCGTGGAATTTACGCAGCCCCTGCTCCAGCTTGCTCGGGGCAGTGGGGAGTCACTGTCCCTGGAGCTGTCCCAAATCACGTGGATGTGGCCCTTGGGGACACGGTTCAGTGGTGGCCTTGACGGTGCGGGGGGAACACGTGGACTTGGTGGCCCGAGAGGCATTTTCCAACCTTAACAATCCCATGATTGGGTGGTTCCTTGGCGGGGAAGGGGGAAGGGGTTGAGGAGTTGGAAGAGGGAGTTCAAGGGGCTGAAAAAGGCGTTTTCTGCCTTCAAAGTGACTGGAAGTGGGATAAGGGATGTGGTGACAGCCAGAGTGGTCCAAGGTGGCACTCTGGGGTGCAGCTTTAAAGCTGAGAACAGGCACCCCACACCCCTTTTGTTAAGGGGGGCAGATCCTGGGGACCCCTGGGGCCAAGGGACAGCTGTCTGCCCACGATACCTCCACCCCCCCCCATGCCCCTGGGATACTCACATCGTTTGGAATGGTGAGTTCATGGGAGGTGGTTTGAGCAGAGGCATCCAAACCTGCTCAGAGACAGAGAGAGGGGGCAGGTGAGGGGGGTGACAGACTGGGGGTGCAGCACCCCAAGTGCTGCCAGCTTCAGGCTGCCTGGGAGGGCTCCGAGCAGGCTGGGGAGGGCAGAGCAGGCTGGGAGGTCACTCCAACCCCCCTCCCTTGCTTTCCCCCCCTGCTCCTCACTCACACCCCGATTTCTCCCCTCCTTGTCCCCTCCCTGTGTGTCACCGCAGGATCCTCCATCCAGGAGCAGGGCGCTGGCACTGGGGGGCTCCAGCCAGGCACTCAGCTCTGCTCCCACTCCAGGACCAACCTCCAAGGGCCACATTACCCCTCCTTCCTCCTCCTCGCTGCAGCCTGGCAGGGCAGTGCTACGCCGGCCGGTGCTGCGAGGCCGCTCATGCCTTGCATGGGGCCAAGTGTTTGTGCCAGGTACTTTTTTTTCCATGTTTCCACACTTTTTCCCCCTTCCCAGTTCACTCCCTGCTAGAGGGAGAGGTGGGAGCCTCAAGACCTCACCCTGAGGTTCTGGGTGGGGGCGGGCAGCGCTCTGGGGACACAGCAGGTGACACGGTGCTGTTCCCCCCACACCTCCAGCTCCTGACAGCTCCAGCACCTCCTTGGCTGGGGGTTGCTCCTCTCAGTGTGACTTTTTGGGGGGAGGGGGATAGAGCTCAGGGCCCACATCTCGCTGGGACAGCTGAGCTTCTGCCCAATCCTGCTGCTCTCCACTATCCAGCTGAGCTCCAGGGCACGGACAGCTGAGTCAGGCTGCAACTCCAGCCCTTCTAGGGCTCCCGTCAACCCCCTTTTCCCCCCCATTCCGGGCACAAAGGCGGGCAGCATCTATCAGGGAGAACGAGACCCCGGGCAGCATCAATGCACAACAGAGTAACTACAGATCGTGTGTTTGGATCATTACCCCAATAGCCTTTCACCTCTGGAGAGCTGGAGTCAATGCCTGTTAAGATACAAGTCACAATGAGTTTGGCTGTCTTGAAGTTTAGAGCCCCAAATGGGTATTTTTTTTTTTTTTTTTTTAAAGCCATCTTAGCAAATCTAAAGCAAATTTGGTACAACTCAGCAGTTGCCTGCTCAGGCCTGGAGTAGCCGGAGGGGAGAGAGCGGGTGCTGCAGGCCGGGGGTCTCCCAGTGCGTTGGCAAAGTATGGGGGGGGACGAGGGAGGGAAGCAGCACGGATGGAGGCCCTGCCTGTGCCGGGCTCAGCTCGTCCCTACCCCTGCAGCCCCCAGAGACATCACAACAATCATTACCTGGCCGGGCCCAGCTCGGGGGAACGTTTGGGTTTAGGTTTTGGAGCGCGAGCGCGGCCCCACAGAGGAGCCGGGGGCAGCCCGGGCTGGGCGCCGGCCCGCGCTAGCGCACACGGAGAGAAGGAGTTTCCATACCACTGAATCCAGCGTTGCCAGGAGACATTGGAAAGTGTGACTGTTGCATTGCCAACTGGTGCAGCTTGGTCAGCTAGAGGAGGGAGAAGAGAGAGAAAAGAGAAAAGAGGCTGGCGTTAGCCATTTCCCGAGGCCAGGGGGAGGCCAGGACTCACCCCGCACGCGCGCGCGCCCGCGCGGACACCGGCCCCGCCGCCCCGGCCCCTCCGCGCGCGGCCCGAGTCCTCTCCACACGGAGGCCACGGTGGGCTGGGGGGCTGCTGCGCCCACCCCTCGGTGCAGTGAGGTCTGGAGGAGCTCAGGAAGAGAAGCAGAGAGGAGCGGGAGGGAGCAGGTGCTCGCGGCACTGCGGGGGAGCGGCAGGGAACGGGGACAGAGCGCGGCTCGGCTCCGCCAACAGAGCAGCTCTTCCAGCCCAGCTTCCCCTTCTAGCCCCTCTCCCCCCTGGCCTGGTGCGTCAGATTCCCCCCTCCCTCGCTGCTCTAAAGGTGCCAGGAGCAGAGACCAGCCCCTACGGGATGAGGATGGGTGCCAGAGGATGGAGGTGTCCGACAGCATCGGGAGAGGCGGCCGCTGCCGGGATGGTCCCTCCTCTCCCGAACGGACCCGCCAGGCTGGCAGCAGCCTGGGATGGGCCGGATCCAACCCCCTCCCCGACTGCCACCTGCGCCCACTCGTTGGGCCAGCTGTCCCCTGCCCCGGGAGAGCCACCGTGACAGAGCCACCGTGTGCTGGGCGGGGAGGGGGGGGAGTGGGGGTGTTCTCGTGCCGAATTCAGGGAGGAGGAGCAAGGGGGTGGGGGCAAGGGAAAAGCCGGAGCTGGTGTGAAATGCCAAGCCAGGGAGAGGTGGGTTTGGAAAAAAAATATAACAGGAGCAGGGAAGTGCCAGAGAGGAGGTGGGGGGGAGGATCCAGGGAGAGCTCTGAGGCCGGGTGAAGCTGGCTGCAGGAAGGCCAACTGAGGGGGGCAAGTTTTTTTTTTTTGGGGGGGGGGAAGGGGGCTCGGATCAGATCGAGTATTCAGCCCAAGCTGAGCAGCTCGAGTGGAGAAAGCACGGAGAAAATTTTGGAAGGGGGGGAGGAAAAGGGTGGATTTCAAGACAAGAAGTTGTAAATAAAAACTTACATCTGGCTGTGGAATGGCATACTGTCCTTGAATGGTATAGGCCTACAAAAGGAGGAAAACAGTCCTAT
>NW_020959241.1:10262-14421 GCF_003031625.1 Empidonax traillii | reverse complement strand
GACAGGATCCCAAGGGAGCCCTGTCCCCTGTAACCTGGCTCACGGCAGGGAGCGACTCCCCAGCTCAGCTCAGCTCAGCGCAGGAGGGACTAAACCCCAGTCACCTGACACTACTCCTATCTGACACACCCTCCCCTCGTGCGAGACGAAGCCTTTGCACACCCCAACCCTACCCACGCCATTGCACCCCAAGAGCCAGTCACGGAGAGCAGAGAAGCCCCAGCCTCCGGGCCGGTCACCCACAGCAGGTCACATCAATGGTCTCTGGAGCCAGCCCGAGGCAGAGGCGAAGAGCCCGGGTTTGGCAGCTTGAGCCTCGGCCCCATTCAAATCCCCACTGCTGCCGCCACACTGGCAATGGTTTTTTTTTGGCTGGTTAACTCCAGGAGTGTTTTCCAGCATCCCCTCCTCCCGAATCGTCCCTTTTCCCCGCTCTCATCCCTCGGCAGGGACGGCTGGAGTTGGCTCTGGGAGGCTGAGGCCCAGTAGAGCCGCTCTGGGCCGGAGACACGGCGTGGGTGACGGGCACGCGGAGCGGCCGGGGCGCGCTGGCAGCTCGGTACGGACACCCCCCGCCCCCCTCCCCACCCCGCACCCCAGGAGCAGAGGAGAGGCCTTACCTGGCCGCCTGCAAAGATGACGGGAGAGCTGGATGGCTTGGGTCGGTACGGGATGGTGACACCCTTCGGGGGAGACTGGGTGACAGGCAGAGAGGGCAGGTCAGACACCGAGCGCCGCTGGCACCAACAGCCCCCTAATCCTAACCCCGCACCCCAGGGCTCTGCTTCAGCTTTACAGTTGGCCCTCGGGGGGACCCACAGCAATGATATTTCTTCCCCATCCCCGGCACAGGGCCCGGGAGCAGAGCAGTGGGACAGCTCAGTGTCACCGTGCCGGGCAGCACGATCGGTCACCGTGAGAAGCTCTGGAGGCCCCGCTCGACCCCGGTTTTAAGCGGCTCCAAGCCTCACCTGGATGAGGCTGTAATCCCCAGCTATCCCTTTATCCCCCCAGCAGTCATTTTCTCCACCCTCAGCGTTTCCACCCCGGCAGGAGACATGGCTGCCAAGGGCAGCGGGATCCCCCGCGCAGGCCCGAGGAGGGGCCCTACCTCAAGCATGACGACGCAGATCTGTTTGACGCACTCGATGATGGACTGTGGGATCCCAGCAATGGTGATGGCTCGCTCAGTCGAGTTGGGCAGCATGTCCCCTGCCACCTGGACCTGTGCCCCCGTGCTCTGCCAAGTTGAGGGTTAAAAATAACCGGTCAGACCCCGGAGAGGGCTGTGACCTCAGCAATGAACCCTGTGGATGGTTATACATAGGCAAAACTGCTCCCCCCCTCCTCCTTTTCCCCACCAAAATAAAGTCCTTTAATCCCAGCTGGATACAAGTCAGGCACTGGGAGCCTAAGGCAGCAGAGGGGGGACCTGGGCTCAGCCTGTCCCTGTAACCCAAGCCAAGCCCATCTCTCTGCCAGCAGAGCTGGGCAGAGTTAATCCAGCAGCACCCAGTGCTAAATAGCATGACCGAGGGCAGGCAGCACGTCTCCCCCTCCAAAAATGGGAGAAGGCTGGGGAGGGGGCAGTCAGGACCATGGGAAGTGGGGAGAACAAGAACCCAGGCGTCCAGTTGTGGATGACAGCACTGGGCAGGGAAGAGTTTGCCCCCAGTCTCAGTTTCCCCGAACACTAAATATACAGGGAGCTCCAAAACATCCCAGCGATGCCACATCCCTGCCACGTGGTACCATGTGGGGGCACGCAGAGCCCCACGGGCCTCCTCCCCCCGGGGTGGCCACCACGCACCTCTCGGATCTCCTTGATCTTGCAGCCTCCTTTCCCAATGAGGGACCCGCACTGGCTGGCAGGGACCACGAGTCGGAGGGTGACCGGGGGCCGGCTGGCAGCTGTGCTGTTGGTCATGGAGCTGCTGATGTCCTGTGAGGAAGAGGAGGGGCTCAGAGGGCTTGTTGGCGAGGCCTGGCACGGCGTCCCCGCCGGAACGGCACCGGCACGCGGCGGGGCCGTGCCCAGCACAGGGACAGGGAGATGACGCTGGCACCGGGAGCCCTGGCCAAGGTGACCTCGGGGCTCTCCCAGTCCTGTTTCCCAGGGATTCCTTAACGGCCGCATTTTGGGGAAGCAGCAGCCGCACTCTGTTGTCTCAGTGGGTTTAACCACGCCTGGCTGGGTCACACCTCAGCCGAATGGGAACCGGCTGCGTCACTGCTGGGGGAGGAGGGGACAGACAAAAAAGGGTTGGGGGCTCAGACTCCACAGCTCCCGGGGTCAGCACGGAGCCTCCCGCTGCACCAGGGATCAAGGCAGGAGCTCCGGGAAAACAATCCCGGCGCCGATTACAGCGGTCATGTGCTGGCAGGGGGAGGGGAGGCACAAGGCCAGGGCTCAACTGACCTACTAAAAGCAAAGCTTCAGCTCCAAGGCCGGAGCCCAGGGCCACACTCGGCCATGGAGCCCTCGGAGGACTCCGGCTCTCGGCGTGCGTCACAAACAGCTCTGGGCTCTGCAGCCTTTTAGGCGAGAGCAGGGGGGGTTTGGGGACAGAGCTGCTCCTCCCAGGAAAGTGTCCCAAATCCAAAGGGCAACAGGATTTGTACCCCCATGGGCGAGATGACGGTCACAGAGCTCTGCTCCATAGCAGGCAAGGAGCACTCCCACCTCCCACTGCCTCCAATGCAGAGCAGGATGGAAATCTCCTCGACATCAGAGCCCTGAGCAGGCTCTAATGCCCACAGACAGGATCCAGGTCATCCAGGATCAAAATCCCCCCTGGAAGTCACAGATTTAATAGGACCAGGGGCACGGTGCAGCTCCTCCTCCAGTGCTGCACAGTTACACACCCCAGCCCCCTCCTCGGTGGGGTCGGGGATGGAGACGAGCTTTGGTCCCCACTGGGGCATGTAAGAGAAGAAGTGGCACCAGGACAAGCAGAGGCAGGGGGATTCCCAGCCCAGCTCTGCCCAAAAGCTGTTTAACCAGTGCCCAGGGAAGTCTCTGTGGGGCTCTGGCTCCGGCACTGCCTGGACCTTGACCCAGGTCCCAGACGGGCAAAGATCGGGGGCCCCACAGGGAAACACCGACCATCCGTGCAGAAATGGCCCATCCTGCTGCTCAGCCCCAGCAGGGACAAACCCCTCCCAAGTGCAGACCCCCCCAGCACACAGGGGTCAATTTATCCAGGGAGAGGGGCAAACGGGGGCAGCAACTGCGGTGAGGGGGGGGGGGAGTTGTGCCGCAGACACACCTCTTCCAGTTTGTCAATGATCATCGCAAAAGCTTTGAAGATGGCGTTGGTGGGTCCCGCGAGGGTGATGATCCGCTCGGGGCAGTTCCCTTCCGAGATGTTGATGCGAGCTCCGCTCTGCGGGGAGGCAAACGCCACCTCAGCGCTCCGGGGGCCCCCCCTCGACCCCCCCGGGGCGACCGCGGGGTGGTCGGAGTTCCCTAGGATCCCCCACTGGGGCACGAGCCCTCCTCCCCGCCTCCCTCCCTCCCTCCCTCCCTCCTCCCTCGGCTCGGGCAGCCATCTTCTCCTCCTCGGCTTCCTGCCGCGCCTGCCCACACCTCCCGGCATTCCCCGCGCCACCGCTCCGGCCGCGGCCTCCGCGCTGCCTGCGGAGCCCTCGCAAGGCCCCGCGCCGGCCCCCGGCACCCCCCGCAGCGCCCTCCCCGCCCCGGGACTCACCTCCTCACGCATCTTCTTCACGGACTCCCCTTTCTGCCAGGAAGGAGAGAAAGGAAAAAGGAAGAAGGCGTTAGCGTGGCTGTGGGGGAGGGGAGGGGACGGGGAGAGAAGGGGAAGGCGGGATGAGAGCGTTGGTTTCCTTGCTTACCTTCCCAATGATGCTTCCCACCTCCTGGGATGGAAACAAAAGCACCATTAGTCAGCGTTTTAAAAACTCCAGGAGTCCCAGAGCCTAAAGTCACCCCTTTTTGCAGCCTAAACTCAGCCCCTTTCACAGCCTAAACTCGGCCCCTTTCACAGCCTAAACAAGTTCCTGAGCACTTGGGATCTGTCCCTTCCAGACACCCGGGGATGTGCACTGACACTCTGCTCCCACCTGAGCTCCCTCCAGGTCGTTCCCCCCACCCTCAATTCTTATTTTCATCCCTGGTTGTGCCGGCCGGGCGCCA
>NW_020959241.1:8165-10241 GCF_003031625.1 Empidonax traillii | reverse complement strand
TTCACAGCCTAAACTCGGCCCCTTTCACAGCCTAAACAAGTTCCTGAGCACTTGGGATCTGTCCCTTCCAGACACCCGGGGATGTGCACTGACACTCTGCTCCCACCTGAGCTCCCTCCAGGTCGTTCCCCCCACCCTCAATTCTTATTTTCATCCCTGGTTGTGCCGGCCGGGCGCCAGGAGCACATTCCCGTCTCCACAGCAGCTCCAGGAGATCCCCCTTCCTGCCATGGAAGCGCCCAGCCCACCCCGTGCCAGGTGAGGGTTGGGGACAGAAGGGACACAAACCTTTCCGTGCATGAGTAGCCGGATGGTGAGTGTGACATTGAGACCCCCTTCGATGACTCCGGTGTCCATGGTGGGGTCGGCTCAGGCTGCGGCAGCGCTCGGGCCTCGGGCGAGCAGCGCTGGGGGTGAGAGGGGCCAGGTGAGGGGCTGGGAGGCTCTTCCAACCCTCCCCGGCCCACTCCAGCGGCATTCCAACCTTCCCCGCGCTCCTTCTCTCCCCTCAAATCTCCCCCTGGAAGTTTTGGGCCGTGCACCTCCCCCAAAGAGCTGAGCCATGGTGGTTTGGCTGCTCCTCCTGCCCGTTTCCAGGGCTGAACTGGACTGATCCCACCAGGATCCAGCAACTCCTGGGGCCACAAGGGTCCCACTCAGCCCCTGCCTCCTCCTTACAGGGGCTTCCTGTGGGGACAAGGGACTCCCGAGGAGGAACTGAGAACTTCACGGTGACCCTCAGGTGGGAGTGGGGACACAAACGGTCCCTGGACAACCACTGGGCACTGGGGACCTAAGAGGGACCCCTGAGTGGGTCCTACAGCTCTGGGGAACCTGCCTGTTCCTGTGACCCCCCCATTCCTTCCCCAACCCCCGAGCCTTCCTGCAGCTGCCCAGTGGGAGCAAGTGCCCCATTCCCGGAGGTCTGACCCTCTGGGAACCCAGGGCTGGGGAGAAAATAAACCACATCCACTTCCCTGAGCCCCGCACCCGCGTGGGGCCTCCCGGAGCAGGTTCCGAGGCGATTCCCTCGGACCCAGATAAGGCCACATGAGCGCACGATCAGGTTTCAAACCACCTGAGTCGGCAGCGGTTGCAAAACAGCCCGGCCGGCCCCAGCCGGGCGTTTAATGGGAATCCGGTAAATAAACTCCCATTTCAGCCCTCGCTTTTGCCCCATCAAAGTTTAACCGCGGCCGGGGCAGGGCTGGGGGTTCGCCCGCGGGCCGGGGCAGCGCTGCCTCGCTGGCAAACCGGAGGGGTTTTGCCGCGGCCTCCACGAGCTCAGCCCGACATCCCACCACATCCAAACTGGCTCCGCTGGCCCGGCTCGGGAAGCAGAGCCGGCCCCGATTCTCCCGCTCCGAGCCCGCCCGGTCCCTTTCTCCGCCCGTCCCACGAGCCCCGGCCGGTCCCGGGGACAAAAAGGGGCCGAGCGGCCCCGGTCCGGGCTCCAGGCGAGGCTCCTCCGCAGGGAAACTTCCCCGAGCTCCCCCTCGCCGGATCCAACCGCCCCCGGGACCCCCGTCCCGAAGTGGGAGCAGCAGCGGGGGGAGCCGGTTGCTGGGGCTGGGACGTGGCTCCAGAACGCGCCTGTCCCTGAGGCGGGAACGCGGCTCCAGAGCCAGCTCAGCCCTGCGCGGGGGGGGGAAAACCAGGCCCGGGGTCCCGGGCTCCGAGCACAGCTGGGGAACCGCGACAGGATCGGGAGTCACGGGGCGACCCCCGGGGCCGCGATGGAGCCCCCGGAGTGAGGGGGGGGGGAAGCAGGGAGGTCCCGGGCCGGCGGCTTCGAACTGGTCCCGGACCCCGGTGGGGGGAACCGGGAGCTCGGGGAGGGGCTCTGGAGCCCGGACGGGGTTGGGGGGCACCGATCTCGGGGCTCTGAACCCCCACCAGAACCGGGGATAGACCTCTGGCCGAGGATCGCGGGGCCCGGGGGGGTTCGGGGAAGGGGAAACACGGACGTCTCGGGGCGGAAGGAGGGAGAGGGCGGCCCCCCCTTCCCTAATCCGGAGGAGTGGGAGAAACAACAGCGCGGGATGGTAGGAAAAAAAAAAAAGAAAAAGAAAAAAA
>NW_020959241.1:0-4426 GCF_003031625.1 Empidonax traillii | reverse complement strand
AGTGTACAGGGGAAGTTTGGGGTGCACAGGGGAGGTTTGGGGTACACAGGGGGACTTTGGGGTGCAGAACGGGGTGCGGGGGGAGTTTGGGGTGCACAGGGGGACTTTGGGGCGCAGAACAGGGTGCGGGCTGGGTTTGAGGTGCACAGGGGGTGGATCGGGGGGGTTCGGGGTCTCCGCTCCCACCTGCTCTCCGGCCGCGGCCCCTCCCGGCAGGAAGCGGGGGCGGGGCTTAGCGAGAGGCTCCTCCCTATAGGCGGGGCCTATTTCGTGCCCCAGGGGCGTGGTCGAACTGTGGCTCCTCCCCCTGGCGCTCCCGAGTTCCCCCCCCCCATTTCCCCCCCCGGTGCTTCCGTTTTCCCCGCACGTACCTGGCGAAGGGGGGGTGGTCGCGGGCCGGGGTCCCCCGTGGCCGTGGGGGGCGCGGGAAGGGGCGCGGGACCCGCAGCCAGGCGCTGCAGCCGCTGGAGCGCCCGCTCGGCCGAGAGCCGCGCCTCGGGGTCGGGGTCCCAGCAATCTTCCAACAGCTCCGGCAGAGCCCCCCCGGGCTGTGGGACGACCCCCCCAACACCACCATGGGCTCAGGGGGGAAGGGGGAACACCCCCATGCCCAGGGTATCCCACCCGGCATGGCACCCTCAAAGAGGGACATCCCCCAAACTGGGACACCCACCCTGGGTGGGGACACCTCTGGCACCCTCAAAGAGGGACATCCCCTAAACTGGGACACCCACCCTGGGTGGGGACACCTCTGGCACCCTCAGCACCCCTGGGCACCCAGGAGGGGACCTCCCCTGGGAAGGGGCACCCCTGGGCACCCCCAGGCACCCCTGGGCACCAAGGCAGGGCCCCCTCCTTGGCCATGGGCACCCTGGGTCACCCTGCACACCCCTGAGACCCTCTGGGCATCGACCCCCACGGGGTCACCCCCACCCATGGGCACCCTCAGGCACCCAATCAGGGGGTGCCCCCCGGGGGTCTGACCTGGGGGGTTTGGTGCCAGGAGGGGGGGATGAGCGGCCGCCGCCGCTCGTCCGCGGCCAAGCGCCGGAGCTGAGCCCCCGTGGGGCTGGAGCCCAGCTCCGCCTCGTAGGCCAGCTGGAACGCTGGCACAGGGGCTCCTGTGGGGCAGGGAGGGGGTCAGCGGGGCCGGGGGGGGGGTCTGCAGGGAGCGACAGGGGGGATCCCCAGGGGTGCTCA
This sequence comes from Empidonax traillii, assembly GCF_003031625.1. Taxonomy (NCBI): domain Eukaryota; kingdom Metazoa; phylum Chordata; class Aves; order Passeriformes; family Tyrannidae; genus Empidonax; species Empidonax traillii. The sequence continues at coordinate 3,226 of NW_020959241.1, read as the reverse complement.
CCGGGGCTGAGGGCCTGGCAGCGCGACAGGATCTCCCAGAGCAGCAGTGCCAGGGCGTAGACGTCGGCCTGGCGCAGGGCACGGCCCCAGGCCCGCAGGTCCAGGCTCTCGTCCAGGATTTCGGGCGCCAGGTACCGCTGGGTGCCCGCCTGCGCCCGCCGGGGCCGTGAGCACCGTGCAGGGTCGGGGGGCACCGGGGGGTAGGGGGGCACGTGGGCGCCAAGCTCGGGCACGACCCTGCCGGCCGTGTTGGGGGGTCCCATCCCCATCCCATCCCATCCCACCCCATCCCATCCCGCCCCACCCCACCACCTTGCGGATGGCCACGGCGTGCCGGGCCCCGGTGCCGTCCTGGGCGCGCGGCGGCAGCGCCAGCGCCAGCCCGAAGTCGCCGATGGCGCAGGTCCCGTCCTCCCTCACCAGCACGTTCTGGCTGCTCAGGTCCCGGTGCACCACGCTGGGCTTGTACAGTCCTGGAGGGAGATGGAGGAGCTCGGGGTTGGGGGAGGCTCAGGGTGGGGGGGAACCCCCCCCCAGCAGAGCTCGGGGCGGGGGTGCCGCGCTCACCGTCACGCCAGAGCTCCTGGTGCAGGAAGGCCAGGCCGCGGGCCAGGGACAGCGCCAGGCGCACGCTGCCCACCCAGGTGCCCACGTGCTGCCCCAGGAAGTGGCGCAGGGACCCCTGGGGACACAAGGGGGGGGGGGGGGACACGGGTGGGCACACTGGGCAACCCCCCTCACCTCACCCCCCTGTTATGGGGGTGTGCCCAGCAGAGGCCCAAACGGGGCAGGCACCTCCATGACCTGGGCACACCTGGGCACACCTATTCACACCTGGGCACGCCAAGGCATGCCCAGACACGCCCAGGCAAGCCTATTCACGCCCATACACGCCCGGGCACACCTATTCATGCCCGGGCACACCTGTACACACCTATTCACTCCCAGGCACACCTGTACACACCTATTCACGCCCAGGCACACCTGTACACACCTATTCACTCCCAGGCACGCCTATTCATGCCCGGGCACACCCGAGCACGCCTGTGCACATCTATGCACGTCTGGACACGCCTGTGCATCCCCCCCCCCCCCCCCCCCCCCCCCCCCCCCCCCCCCCCCCCCCCCCCCCCCCCCCCCCCCCCCCCCCCCCCCCCCCCCCCCCCCCCAACCCAGGCACACTTGGGCATCCCCCAGCAACCTCTGCACCCACCGTGCCTTGCACACTCCCCCTCCGCTCCCCCGTGCCCCCCGTGCCCCCCGCGGGACTCACGGCCGGGTAGAGCTGCAGGACGAGGAGCCCCCCGCGGGCGCGGGGCCCGGCTCCCCTGGTGCCCAGCAGGCGGGCCACGTTGTCGTGCTCCATCAGGGGCAGGGCGTGCACGGCCCGTTCTGCCGCGAAGCGCCCGCGGGCTCCCGCCGCGAACGCCTTGATGGCCACGGGCCGCTGGCGAAGGGTCCCCCTCCAGACCGCCGAGAAACGCCCCGACTGCAGCACCTGCCCCCGTGGGGGGGGATACACACGCGGTCGGGACTGGGTGTCCCCAACCCCAGGTACCCCAACACACAAGGATGTTCATCCCTCATCCCCCACCAGGCACCCGCGGGTGTGCCCGGTCCCAGTGTCCCACACCCTGGGCACCCCTGGGCACTCTCAGCCCCGTGTTTCGTTGTGCCACCCCCACGGGTGATCCCCTAATCCCGTCACACACCCACCATGGGTGCCCTCCCCCCCTCCAGCATCCTCTCTTTAACTGCCCTCCCACTTGGGTGCCCGCCCTGGGTGGATGCCCCTTGCCCATGATTGTCCCTCCCCAGAGTGGTTTCCCCCCCTTTTTGGGTGCCCTTTGCCCCATAAGTGCCCCGTTGGGTGCCCCCCATGTTGGGTGCCCCCTGTGTTGGGTCCCTCCCCCACCCACAGGTGCCCCGCACCTGCAGGAAGTGCAGCGCAGGCAGGTCCGGGCTGGGGGGCTCTGGGGTGACCCCGATTCTCCGGCCCCCCCGGGGTGGCTGCCCCGTGTGGGTCCTTGTCCGTCGCAGCCCTGGATGGGGGACAGGGGGGGGACACCGGGGACACCCCAATCCGGGGACGCCCCCACCCAGGAACCCCCCCATCAGTCAGGGGGACAGGGCCTGAGGACACCAGGGACCCCCGGGCCCCCACCTGGGGGGACAGGGGGACCCCCATATCTGAGGGTTCCTGCACCCTGGGGACACCCCACCCACCGAGGGGTCCCCAGGACAGCAGGGACCCCCACCCCACCCCAGGGACAGGGTGACACAACACTTGGGGACCCCCCCAGCCCCCCCACCCCGGGAGACTCGCACCCTGGGGACATCAGGGATGTGGCATTTGGGGACACCCAGGGGACACGGGGTAGGGGGTGCCTGTGCCCGGGGGGTCCCCCCCACCCCCCTCCGTGTCCCAGTCCCTACCGAGGATGCCCAGACAGGTGAGGAGGATGAGGAGGAGGGAGCCGGCCCCCCACAGCCACAGGGTCCCCGCGGACCCCCCCGGGCCGGGCACTGGGGACAGAGGCTGAGGTGACACAGGGCCCCCCCCCATACACACCTGGTGGGGACTCAGGTGGCCGGGGTGGGGATGGGGGGCCTTTTTAGGGGATCCCATGAGTTCCCCAGCCCCCCCTGTGAGTCCCAGGTCCCACCCTCGAGTGTCCCCCACAACCCCCCCCCCCACCTCCCGGTGGGTCCCACCCGCCCCCCCCCTCCAGTGCTCCCCCCGTACCTGGGCCCTGCTGGGGTCCCCCCAGCCCCACGGCCGTGCCCGTCCCTGTCCCTGTCGCTGTCGCCGTGGTGTTCCCGTTGCAGAGGTGGCCGTGGCACAGGCACACGAGGACGGCACCGCCGGGGGGTCCCGCGGGGCTGGGGGCGCAGGTGGGCGAAGGGCAGGCGGCCCCCCCACCCCCCCAGCAGCCTGGGGACATCGTCACCGTCACCGAGGCTACCCCGGAGATGCTCGGGGGGGGCACCTCGAGGCGGGGATGGGGCAGGGGGACAGGTAGGACCCCCTTGTTTGGGACCCTCCCGTGCCTGGCACCCCCCTCCCCGGTACCTCTCCCCCCCAAAATCCCCCTATCCGGGACCTCTCATGCCTGGCACTGGGAGCCCCCCTATTCTGGGACCCCCCCAATGCCTGGCACTCCCCTCTCTGGGACTCCCCTATTCTGGGACCCCCCCAATGCCTGGCACTCCCCTCCCCGGGACC
>NW_020959240.1:7548-10253 GCF_003031625.1 Empidonax traillii | reverse complement strand
TAACAAGTGCTAGAACTGTGCTCACAGATGGTTCTGGCAGAACGTCTAAGGCAGCAGTCACCTGGCTCAGAGCAGGAAAATGGGTATATGACACACACAAGGTAAGAGGTTCCTCTCAGATAGCAGAGCTCTCTGCAGTCATACCTGCATTTACACTATTTCCAGAGCCTTTAAACATTGTTTCCCATTCAGCCTCTGTTATTGGAGCAGTCTAATGAATTGAGAATTCGTCCATAAAAGATATCTCCAAATTACAATTAGCTCATACGTTCAAATCATTACTGTATGAAATTAGTCATCCTAAACACAAATTCCACATAATCCACATTTGTTCTCGCACTTCTCTTCCAGGACCCATCCCAGCACAAAATCATGTGGCAGATCAAATAGCTGATACAGGGCACCTTGCCCAAACTGAAGTAGTTCCAAACAATTTCGAAAAAGCAAAGGTGCCCCACAGCTTTTTTCACCAAAATGCAAAATCCCTTAAAAAAAACATTCCACCTTACACTATCTCAAGCCAAGCAATTATTTCTGTGTGCCCTGACTGCCAGAGACTCACTCCTCTACCATCTGAGGGGGGAAATCCACATGGATTTAACCTACTGGACATCTGGCAGTCGAGTATAAGGCATTATTCACCTTTTGGAAAATTAAAATACATCCATGTGTCCATGGACACGTGTTCTGGTGCCATTGCAGCAGCAGCACATGCAGGAGAGAAGGCCAAGATGTCAACAAACACCTGATATCTGCAATATCAGTCCTTGGCATCCCCAAAATGATAAAAACAGATAACAGACTGGCATACACTTCTTACTCTTTCAAAGAATTTTTCAACATGTGGGGCATCTCCCATGTAACAGGGATCCCCCACTCCCCCACTGGTCAAGCAGTGCTAGAGTGTGCTCATCAAACACTCAAGGATATGTTAACCAAACAACAAAACACCACAACTGGACTGAGATGGTGAGTGTGGGAATGGTTGGGGTTTGGTCGATGTGCCGCTCAAGTCATGCAGTGATTTTGGTTTCCTTTCTTGGAGCTGAGGAAGAGAAGAACCCAGGGACTGCAGGAACCCCTGAGCCAGCCCAAGGGACGTGCTTTTGGAAGGTGGATGGACAGGCCCAGCTCTCTGCAAGGTAAGTGGAGGGCTCTGAGCCAGAGAGGGGATGAGAGCCGGGTACAGGCTTGGGAATTGCCAGGAGGGCTTTTGAAATGAGCGTAGGGAGGGGATGTCTAAGAACAAGTCCCTTAGGAGAGGGAAGCGGAGAGGCTGAGTTTTGACCCCAGCACTGGGGTGTGCAGGGCAGAGCAGAGAATCTCCCCCATGTAAGATTCTTGTGGGTCCGTCTTTGCAGTTCTGACAGGCACTGCTTGTCATGGCCTATCCTCTCCATTTCAGAATAGGCCCTGGACACAAAAGAACCAACACCCCACACCAGCACAGTCAGAACAACCCATGTGCTTTGAGCCCTTTTATGATGTCACAGCCCGTCCTGTCCTTTCTGGAATAGCCTGTGGATACCAAAAAACCAAGCCCCTACCATGTGACAGTTCAACCCTATCTGTGTTCTAGAGACCCCTTTGTGATGTCACAGCCCATCCTTTCCATTCCGGAATAGCCCCTGGCAACCAAAAAGCCAATGCTGCAAAACCCCAAATTGCAGCTCCACCCATGTATCTTGGGTACCTTTGTGATGTCATGGCCCGTCCTCACCATTCTGGAATAGCCCCTGGAAACCGAAGAACTAACCTTACAGAATGTCACAGTGCAGCCCCACCCATCTGCCATGGGACTCTTTGTGATGTTACGGCTTTTAACCCCTGCCGCCTTTTGTCTGGGAAGAATGTTTGACCATATTCAATTTTGAGAGTCTCACCAGCAAGTTCAGTGCAGGGCTCCTGTCCCAGTTTAAATGAGACACAGGTGTTTTTCTGAGGATGAGTTATAAGACCCAAACTCCTCCCTCTAGGCAATTAGAAATCTGAAATTAAGAGGTTCTGGTTGAAGGAAAAGAAAATATAGAAAAAGAAAAAAAATAAAAGCCCTTTATTAAAGGGTATATGATTCCCGGTCGGGGCCCCTCCCCGGGCAAATGGAGCTCGCTAGCCCGTAAGGCAATCCATCTACGTCCTGAGGACCTCGCTACCACCGTCCAAGCGTGCTTGGCCCCGGCAGATGAACCTCAGGATTAAAGGGTGGGCTCAGTTCCGCGCACACTGTGTCTCACCTAAAAAATCCAATGCGCAGGCTGGAAGGTGGAAAGACCTTCTCCGGTTCTTCGTTCGCGAAGAGACTGGCCATTCTATTCATATGTGTGTATTGGCAGAAACAACAAAAGAAAACAAGTAAAATAACCAAACAATACTCCTATACCCATCAAAAATCCCCTTCAAAACAAACCAATAAACAAGCAAAGGAAAAAAGTAAACAGTTCCGTTTGTGCCCTTTGGTGCAATTGTAACCACAGGCAACAGGGGGTGCCGTTGGGTCACTGAAGATGCAGAACTTGTAGTGTCCTGTGCCAGTCACCAGGGGGCGCTGTTGGATCACTGGAGATGCTGAGCCTGCAGTTCTTTATGATGGCCAGCAGGGGGCGCTGTGGAATCACTGGTCATTGCCATGTGGGGGTAACACCCTCTGGGGTGTGTTGGAGAAACCCAAAATGGGTTTCCCTCCCCTTCCCCACACACACTGGGAA
>NW_020959240.1:0-1229 GCF_003031625.1 Empidonax traillii | reverse complement strand
TTGGACACAGCCCTTGTTCTCCCCCCTCCTCATGGCCCTGCCCAAGCCCCTCAGCTACAGCCTGATGGCCAGAAACCTTCAGGGCAGGGAGAGCCCATTGGAGTGGTGGGTCTGTAGGGAGCAATCACTGCTGCCTCCCTTCTGAATCACCCTCAGGACCTGGACAAGCCTGGATTTGGTTTGGTTTCCATGAGGCCCTGCAGTGTCAAAGTGGCCCCTTGATTCCAGGAGGCTGCTCAGTGTCCCCGGGATCCTTTGGCTCCAGAATGCCCTGGAGTGTCACAGTGGTCCCTTGAGTTCATGAGGTGTCCTTGGTGTCACAGAGACCCCTTGATTCCGTGGGGTTCCCCAGTGTCCTAAGGTCTATTTGGCTCCAAAAAGGCCCTGTAGTGTCACAGTGGCCCCTTCATTTCATGAGGTTCCACTGTGTCCCAGGGTTTCTTTGTTTCCAGGAGGCACCACAGTGACACAAGGGCTCCCTGGTTCCATGAGGTTCCAAAAGGTTTCAGGGTTCCCTTTTTTTTCCACAATGCCCCAGATGTTAAATGGTGCCCTGGTTCCACAAGATTTCAGTGTCCCTGTGTTCTTTTATTTCCACAATGCCCTGCAGTGCCACAATGGCCCTTTGATTCCATGAGGTTGCACAGGGTCATCACAAAGCTGAGCCCACCCAGATGAAAGTTGGTGGCAGATCAAGAGGAACTGGGACAAAAAGGATTGGATATTCAGGGAAGAAAAGAGGGGCCTGGGCCAACAGAGAGGAAGGATTTTGATTAGGTGAAAACCGTTTCATGTAAACCTGAGGGTGCTAAAACATTAAGAGTGCAAACACTCCTGATGGACCTTTACCCTCTTTGTAACCTCAAGCCCCAACACTCCCCAGAATTTCTGCCCCTCCCATTGACAGGAAATCCACTGCTCTAATTCCAGGCCAGAAAATCCCAAACCCAGAACTCCAGATTCTTATTTGTCCTCCAATGCCCACCCCATTCCCAAGCCTGTATTACCAGTATGAAAAGCCAAGCTTTAATCCTGACCCAGCCCAAAAAACTCTTCCCCTCATCATGACCCAGACCCTGCCAGCAGAACAACAAACCTGCCAAAGTTGTGCCCAATCCCCACCCTGAGCTCTAAAGCCCAAGGCCTGAGCATGAAGCACCCCCAGAGCCCTTGGGAGCAGGGCAAGGAGCTGCAGGGCCCAGAGCAGGCCCAGGGGGTTGGCAGAGCAA
>NW_020959239.1:8978-10258 GCF_003031625.1 Empidonax traillii | reverse complement strand
CCCCCCCAGCTCCCTCAGGAGTTCTCCACACCCTTCCCAGCTCCCTTCCCTGCCCTGCACACGCTCCAGCCCCTCCATGGCTCTCCTGGCTGAGGGCCCAGAGCTGCCCCCAGGATTCCAGGGGGGCCTCCCCAGTCTGAGACAAACCCCCAGTTTCTGACAAACACAAACCCTGATCCAGCTCCCGTTCCTGGGGATGAACGTCAGAGCCCTGGATGAACCTCAGAGCCACAAAAGAACTCCTTGGAGCAAAGTTCTTGGAAGAATTCCAAACCCAGATCGAGGGAAGGGTCTGCCAGGGAGGCGAGCTGAGCTCACAGAAGATGGTGTGAAATGGTGTGAACATTCCCTGCTCCGTTTCTGCCTCGGAGCTGAGTCAGTCTGGGATGAGAAACTGGAGCTGAGATAACTCAGAACCGGGGCTGGATCTGCCCCCCCAGGGAGGGGAGCTCCCACCAAACCCTGCCTGGGCACTTCCCAGTGGGAAGGAGCCTCAATCCCAGCTTGGAGAAGCCACAAGAGACCCCGGTGTGTGAAGATGGAGAGGGAAGAGGAGCTGCTGAGCGCAGGTGATCCGAGATCAGCCACCCCCTTCTCCGGTACGGAATGTCAGCTCTGGGAGCACAACTCCCTCTCCCACAGGAGGAAGAAAAGCACTTCTGACACGAAAGAGGAGGCAGAAAATGAACAAAACAATCAACTCCAGCTCCCTGAGCAGAGCCAGGCAGCAGGGCTCCGGTAATGCACAGAAATAAGGAAAAATTCCAGTTTCTTGGACACGGGACCTAACGAGGATGCCCTGCTCGTGCTTTGGGCTTGGAAGGAGACAATAAATCACGAGTCAAATCGTGCAGGAAGGGCCTTCAAAACATTCCAGAGAGAAATGTGTCAGAACCTGGGCACTGAAAACTGAGCAGCCAAACGAGGCATCGATGCTGAGGAAACCCAGGAGGATCCAAACTGAGAGGGAAGGGAGGCAGATACAGGCGAGGGCAGGAGCCACCAGCACGATGCTGGACATGGACCTGGAGGGTTCAACTCCAGGCAGGTCCTGGAGTTGATGCTGAGCTCTCCAAGTCGTGGGTTCGGTGCACAGGAGCAATCAAAGCTGTCAGGGAAGGGGTGGAAAGGGAGGTGGGGCGTGTCATTCTGGGGCTCTTCTGGGAGCTGCTCTGGTTCAGCATCTCCAGCAGGGAGAGATGGAACTGCAGCAGGACCAGGAAAGGGCAATTAAAATGGTCAAGGGGATGGATGGAGCAACTTCCCTACGGAGACAGGCT
>NW_020959239.1:0-3169 GCF_003031625.1 Empidonax traillii | reverse complement strand
AGCTGTGCCAGGGGAGGCTCAGGTTGGCCCTGAGGAGGAATTTGTTGCTGGCAAGGGTGGTGAGGCCTTGGCAGGGGCTGCCCAGGGAGGTTTGGAGTGCCCAGGCCTGGAGGTGTCCCAGGCAGGCCTGGCCGTGGCACTCAGTGCTCTGGGCTGGGGGACAAGGTGGGGATGGGGCACAGGGTGGATTCCATGGGCTGGGAGGGCTTTTCCAACCTCAGGGATCCTGGGATTCTGAGGAATGTGGTGACAGGCACATGGGAGCAGCTCCAGCACTCAGGACAGCACCAGGAAGGGCAAAGCCCGGCTGGAGCAAAGACTGAGAACAGACTTTAGGCAGAACAAGGATATTTTTAGTGTCACAGTGGCACCAAAAGGAATTTCAGGGAAAATGCGACTCTGCAGATGAAAAATCAGCCGTGGAGAAGTTAAGACAGGACCAAAGTCAGGCTTAACTTGGCTTTTTGTCTCAGTGTTCATGGGCAAAGCGACCTCCCAGAGCTCGGAGGGCAGCGCACAACATCACGTGAGCCAGAGGGAAGCAACAGGTCAGGGAATTTTTGGAAGAGCTGCTGCCTCCTTTGGAGGAATCCAGAGGAGGCCCCAGAGCTGCTCCCAGGGCTGGATCCCTCTGCTCTGGAGCCAGGCTGGGACAGCTTGGGGGGATCACCTGGAGAAGAGAAGGGTCCAGGGAGACCTGAGAGCAGTGGGGGGGATCTCTCCAGGTAATCCCTGCTCTGCATTCCAGACCCTTGGGATGAGACTCTATCCCTGTTCTGCATTCGAGACCCCTGGGATGAGTCTCCCTCCCTGCTCTGTGTTCCAGGTCCCTGGGATGATTCCGTGGGGAGATCTCTCCCTGTGAGCCTGTGGTCCAACTGCTGCCTTCAGGGGTGTGGGACTCCTCCTGGAATGCCAGGAACAGCATCCCGGGATGGTGCCAGACCTCCTCAGGTGCTGGGAGAGGACCAAACACAGGAAGACCTTGGGCAGCTACTGGAGAGACTGGGAGGACTGGGAACTTGTTATTGGAGTGACCAGACTGGTTTAAGGGTTGGTCACTGGTGGTCAGGCTGGAGCAGCCAGCAGGGAACTGGTCTGTGTTGGTGCCAGGGAGATCTGGGAACTGGAGACAGGACTGCACAGACTGAGGGTCCATGGCCTGGGGGATCCAGGTGTGGGTCAGATCCCATTCCAGGTGGTCCATCCTGCCCCTTTCCTGTCCCCACCACTTGGGCTCCAGGATCCAGGCAGTGTCCTGCCACTGGTCCCTGCAGGGAGGAGCCATTTGTCACCAAACACTTCCCAACCTGGAAACGCCTCTCAGGGCTTCCCACCTGGCCTGGAATGCAGACAAGGGGTGACCTGGAGAGATCCTCTCCCACTGACTCATCCCAAGGGTCTGGAATGCTGACAAGGGGGCTGACCCACTTCTTCACTGGGATTTGCCCACTCCAGTGTGGAAGCACCTGACACCTTCCTCTCTGTCCAGCCCTGACCTCCAGGACTAAGAAACCCTCAAAGCTAAAAGAACAAAGATCCATTTCGCCTTTGTTTAATTATTATTTAATTAATTCTTTCATTCAATCTCTAAGGGACGGTGTCTCAGGTTAGAAATGAGGCCTCAAACTTCCAAACTCCCCCCCCCCCCCCCATTTTCCATCTAAACGGAAACATCTCCCTAATCCAAACGCCTGGGAAGGTCAGGGAGGGCGTACCCAGAGAGCTGCAGGAGGTTTCAGGGCTCCATCCCGCCATCTCCCTTTTGGAATCTCCCCCTTGGAACGTGGCTCTCCACTGCGGCAGAGCTGCTGTGCTCATTCTGAAGCCACCTCCAGCTTCCCTTCCCGGGAAACCACTCACGCTTGGCAGCCACGGGGGTGGTCAGCTCCTCTTGCTGCTCCAGAGGGAAGGAGAGCCAGGAAACACAGCTATTCTGCAGCTGAACATCCATCTGGGAGCGAGGGGAGAGGGGAGAGGTTCTCCCACCGACCAGCTCCCCGTGTGGCTTCATGTGCGTCCGAGATTCCTGAATTCCCTGCTTTGTGGCATTTCCAAAACGTCTGAGCAGGAGAAGGGATCAGCCCTGGGAGGGTTGGTAGGTTTGGGATCCTTGATCCTTCAGCCTTCCCATTAACTATACATTCCATGCCCGTGAGGAAAAAAGGATTGCCAGGAAGATCCCAAGGAGCCCTGGGGGGAGCTGGGGGCTCCTCAGCCACCTCCCTGGAACGGGGCTGACAAATATCCATGGAAAAGAGCCTTTTAAAAATATATATTTAGGCTGGAAAATCCCTCTGAGCCCCATGGAGTCCAACCATCCCCAGCACTGCAAAGACCACCAGTGTCCCCAGGTGCCACATCCACGGGGCTTTGGAATTCCTCCAGGGATGGATGGGGACTCCCCCCCTGCCTGGGCAGCTGTGCCAGGGCTGGACAGCCCTTTCCAGGAAGGAATTTTTCCCAGTATCCAGTTTTCAGCACAACCTTCCATTGGCCCCCAAGCAAATCACTGGAGCTGAGCTGACCAAGCACTGATGCCCACCAGCGCCAGCAGTGCTGTGAGACCAGTTCAGCTTTATTCCCAAAATCCCACCCATATCACTCCTTTTCCACTGGGAAGCCATTCCCTGTGTCCTGTCCCTCCATCCCTTGTCCCCAGTCCCTCTCCAGCTTTCCTGGAGCCCCTTTAGGCCCTGCCAGGGGCTCTCAGGTCTCCCTGGATCCTTCTCTTCTCCAGGTGAACCCCCCCAGCTGTTCCAGCCTGGCTCCAGAGCAGAGGGATCCAGCCCTGGGAGCAGCTCCGGGGCCTCCTCTGGACTCTCTCCAGCAGCTCCACGTCCTTGTGCTGCTGTTCCCAGGGCTGGGATAGCTCTGCAGGGGGGTCTCACCTGAAGGGGCAGAGGGGGTTCTGGGCTGGCTCATGCCCAGCCTCACCCACCAACACTCCAAATCCTTCTCCTCAGGTCACCCCCCAGGCTGTGCCAATCCATGGTCACTCCACAGACTCCACATCCACCTGGCCTCATCCCAGCAACGCTCCCTTGGAACGGGCAGGACCTGTCCCACATCCCCTCCTGCCCCATCACTGCACACCTTTGTTGGAAACCCCCAAAATCTCTGGGATCCTTTGGAACCAGAACACGGAACAGACCAACAGAGCGACCAA
>NW_020959238.1:17060-21205 GCF_003031625.1 Empidonax traillii | reverse complement strand
GGTGGCTGGAGAGCTGAGAAAACCCTTGGATTGTGGGATGAAGCACAAAGGCCAAGGCCTGACCCCCCCAGGCCCTGGGAATGCAGGTCCTGCCCCTCACACGTGGCTCAAAGCTCTTCCTGGGGACAGTGGGATGTGAGAGGGAGCAATGGCAAGTGTAGGAAAATTCTGTGAGCTCTCCTGGCCTCCCCAGGCAGGGGTGAGGACGAAACAAGGCCAGAGCTTCCAAAGGAAGTTTCTCCTGGAAGGCATTGGCAGTGCTCCTTGCTGTGGCCAAGGGGACAAATCCTCAATCCTGTTGAGCCTTTTAGCCTTGCCAGAGCCCTTGGCCCTCTCTGCTGCAGGTTGTCCTGCACTGTCCCATGCCTGCCCCTCTTTCCCTCCAGGCTGCAGACACACATCTTGCTTTCCCTCCCAGCAGTTCTGAGTCTTCACTCATGTCCCTCCATCCTCACTGGATTGTCCTGGAAATACAAAGCCATGGGCTGATCCTGGTTCTCTCTGGGTGACCTCTTGCACCACTCTGATTGTCATTTCTGTTTCTTCACCTCCAGTCCAAAACTTCTAGTGAAACATTTTGGAGTTTTCCTTCTCTTCCCAGTACCAAGAAAAGCTCCATCATCTCTTAAACCACCCTTTAAAAAGTTACAGGCTGCTCCTACAGTGCCATGATCCTCCTCTTCACCAGGCTGGAGAAGCCCAGGCCCCTCAGCCTCTCCAAAAAGGCATCTTTGCCAAATCCCAAGAGTTCCTCAGAATACAAGGATGGTCAAGGGGAAGAAACTGTGAGAAGAAAATGAGAAAAAGCAGAATGAGAAGATTAAAGAAAAAAAAAAAGGATATGACCAGAGTCCTGAAGGAGCACTGGCCAAGACAGCCCATTAATCTGAGCAAAAGTGCCTGGAGTGGGACAGGAAAGTCCCAGATCAACTGACCAAACATTTTCCTGTCTGACACTGAGAGGACAATTTACACTTCTGGAAACAAGTGTCTCTCCCCAGCTGAGGGAGTGAAACACCAGGGATTGCTTCATCCTGTTCACACAGCAGGTCCTCCTGAGCCCCAGGGACGCCTGGAGGGAGCCCCAAGGGGGAGAAGAAAGTGCTGCCTTGGGCTCTGCTGCTGAGCTGGGCCGGGCTCCTGGGCTGGAGGGAGCTCCTGGCAGGTGGGCAGCACTGCAGAGAGACAGCTGTGCTGGTGAGCAGCTCCTCTGCACAGCCCAGCAGGGCTGAGGGCACAGCAGGGAGGGCACAGAGAGGCTACAGGTGGAGAGGGCTGGGAGGACAGAGAAGAGCTCACTTGGAGCAAACTCTTCCGAGACCTTCCCAGGGTAGGTGTGAGGCTGCAGGGCAGGGCAGCTGCCTGGAATGGTGTCCTGGAGCTGGCACAGCCCCCAGCCTGCAGCTTCCCTGCTGCGCTGTCAGAGGCTCAGGGCGTGTGGGCTCCCTTGCCCTGGGCAGGGCTGTAGGGGGGGACACTGGGGGTGCAGCCAGGGGGGCCCAGGGCTGTCCTTGGGAGCAGGTCCCTGCATGGCAGAGACCCCTGTGCCAGAGCAGGGACTTTGTCTCCTTCCAGGCCCAGCACTCAACCTGCCCAAGGTGCTGCAGGGAGAGGCTTTGGGGGAGAAGAAGCCACTGCTGGCAGGGGAGGGTCCTTCTCGTTTCAAGTGGGTCAGGTCTCCTCCCAGCTCCAGACCACCCCAGGACATTGCTGAAGGCACTTTTCAAAGGCAAGGGCACGGCAGGGATTACTTTGAGAATAAAGAGCCTTGCTCAGTCAGTCTTTTCACTTGCCTGCTCTTGGGGAATTGGGGTGGAAGACGCAAAAAGGGCTCTCACGCTTCAACCATCGGTGAGACACCTGAACTGAAATTCAAGAGACCAATAGGCCTGGTAGAGTCCTTAGACAGTGCCCTCAGCCATTCCTCTGCCTACAGACAGCACCAGCATCCCCTGTGCTGGACCCATCAGCTTTCTCTGCCCTGTCCTTTTCCACCTGCAAACAGCAAGATGTGCCCAGCCTGTGCCCTGCCAACAGGCAGGTTTCTGGAGGGCCACAGTGAGTGCAGGGATGTTATGATGGGCTCTGTAAGTGTGACAGGGAGAAGACACTTGCCAGGAGGAAATTCTGCAGGCAACAGAGATGTGATCAGGAAATGAGAGGAAACTAAAGCCAGAAGTGTTGTGGGAGAGAGGATTCAGAAAACTCTGTGTGCCCCTCTCCAAGGCAGAGCCCTTCCTCTGAGCAGGCTCCCTTGCCTCTTCCTCCCCCATCCAGCCAAACCTCTGCCCTAAGGCTGAGGGGTCCCAGGGCTGAAGCCCCTCCTGAGCAGCCAGAGCTGCAGCAGAGCTGTGGGGCAGCTCTGCAGCTCCAGGTCCAGCTCCCTGAGCAGAGCACAGGGCTGGGAAATGCCACCCAGCATGGTTGGTGTCTGGGCAGTGGCACAGCTGGGTCAGGGGGACACTGCTCGGAGTGCCCAGCTGCCTCTGCCCTGAGCTCCCTTAGACACACCCTCACTGTGTTTTATCTCACTTCTCAACTTGTCGTGTTTTTTGCTATTTTTATCTATTATGCTATTTATTCTTGCTCTTTTTGTCCTATTCTTATCATTCTCCTCGGGGTTGGGATTTTCAGCTGCACAGCCAAGTGCTGATCCTGTGGGTCCTGTGATATGAGAATGCCCATGGGAACAAATTTGCCAGCTTTCCCCTTTACCTGTGGGACGCAGAGATTCTGTGGGTTTTTTGTTGCTTGGGAATGAGCAAATTTTCTCTTCCTGAGATGCAATCCATGGGACATCCCTCTTGGGGTGTCCTCCCAAGCTGTCAACACTCCCTCCAAGTAGCCAGGCTGCCCTAAGCAAGCTTTTGTTTTCTGAAAGCCCCCCAAAGAAGCACGGAAATGTGACAATGTGACAGTGCAGGAGATGCTGTTGGGTTGGTGAATTGCCCCTTGTGTGTCCCTGATGTGAAGTGGAATGCTGAGACCTGGAGAAAGGGTGAGACGTTTCCTGCTCTGCAGAGGATCTCCCTGCACTCCTCAGTGTCTGGTGGCTCTGCAGAGTGACATGGGAGTGTGGTCACCTTGATTTAAGGAAGGTGCAGCCCTGGGGCATCTGGGAACAAGACAGAGGGACAGAGCAGCTCCCTTCCCTCAGCAAAGCTCCTGCTTGACAGGACTCACTGTTCTCTCTGAGTGCAACAGAAATGCTGAGGGGTTTCTGACGTTCAAGAACACTCCCCAGGGTAGACAGAGGAGAGCTGTAAAAAAAAAAACAAATGCCTTGTGTCATTCCCGTTCCTTAACATGGGGGGTGCAGATGATTGTGTCTTTGGAGCAATTTCATTGAAAATGGTAAACATTAAATCTGTCAACTATCTCAAAAAATTCCCGTGAATCCACTGCTGAGTCCTCAGCAGCAGTGGGCAGAGCCCTGCTCCTCACAGGACACTCATCCAGCATCAACCTCAGCTCCAGGCACAGAGTTGAAGATACCTGTGCAAAAAGAGGAAAAGGGGGTATGAGTAGCAGGGTGGTGGTCTGTGAGAAATGGCTTTGATTTTCGTCAGAGATGCCTCTCTTATTTGTCACAGTTTTTTTCTTACTCCAAAGCACTTCAAATGTAGAGAGATTAAATGGAAAACAGCAGCTCCATCAGTGGATTCCTCCTCCTGGCATTTTCAGACAGGCGGGAGCTGCAGCTCTTGATCTTCTGGCTCTTCCTGGGCATCTCCCTGGCTGCCCTCCTGGGCAACGGCCTCATCATCACTGCCATAGCCTGTGATCAGCACCTGCACACCCCCAGGGACTTCTTCCTGCTGCACCTCTCCCTCACAGACCTGGGCTCCATCTGCACCACTGTGCCCAAAGCCATGCACAACTCCCTCTGGGGCACCACAACCATCTCCTTCACAGGATGTGCTGGACAAGTTTTTACCTTTTTTTGGTTTGCATGTGCAGAGTATTGTCTCCTGACCATCATGTGCTACGACCGCTACGTTGCCATCTGCAAACCCCTGCACTACGGGACCCTCCTGGGCAGCAGAGCTTGTGCCCACATGGCAGCAGCTGCCTGGGCCTCTGGGTTTCTCAATGCTCTGCTGCACACAGCCAATACATTTTCCCTGCCCCTGTGCCAGGGCAAT
>NW_020959238.1:10707-13042 GCF_003031625.1 Empidonax traillii | reverse complement strand
GCACACAACACCCACAGACACACAACACCCACAGACACACAACACCCACTGACACACAACACCCACTCACACACAACACCCACTGACACACAACACCCACTCACACACAACACCCACTGACACACAACACCCATACAACACCCACAGACACACACAAACACACACAAACACACACAGGGGGTCTGTGCAGGGTGGGCAGGAGGTTTGGGTGTGCCCAGGTGCCCTGCCTATAACTGGAGCTGGTGCCAAAGTGGCAGCTCCAGCCCTGCATTCCTCAGATCCTGGTGTCCTCCTCCTCCAGCCAGCCCCACTTGGAGCTGGTCAGCAAAGCACATGTGTCCATTGACCCCAGATGGACAGAGGAGTGACACAAGTGACACACTGGCACAGCAAAGAGCCGGGAGGGGAGTTAAGAAGAAGGCAGGAGTGACCACAGTTATCAAGCACAGAGCTCAGACAGAGCAGCACTGAAACACCCCTTAGCCACATGCAGCTGTTCTAGGGAATCCCCCTAAAATCCCCCTCCACAGATTTATTTCTGCCAGTCCATCTTGATCCCTCTTTTTCTCCACCCCACCCCTCTCACCAGCTCACAGTTCTCAGGGATAACTTTTCCCCTCCCAGTTCTCAGGGATAACTTTTCCCCTCCAAGTTCTCAGGGATAACTTTTCCCCTCCAAGTTCTCAGGTAACCTGCATTTACAACCTCATTTGGTGGTTGCAATACCATTGCCTGGGTCATTGAGGCCTTCCATGGCATCATGATGAGTTCCCCTGGCACTGCTGCCCTTGAAGAAATTGGGTGCCCAGGAGGTCCCCAGTGCTCCCCTCCAGCTCTCTGTGCAGTTTGGTTGCTTTTCTTTGCTCAGCTCTTCAAGAAGGTGGGAGATCCAGGCTGGACACATCCAGCTGCTGCCTGTGCTGCTGCTCCCTCTTCACAGTGTTGTCAGTCACATCTGGAAGTTTCTTATGGTGTGTCCTGTGTTGTGTCCTGGAGGCTTCACCTCAGGGTAGGACCATACCAGGGGCTCCTCTCCTTGGAGGAAGCCTCATGGTGACAGATCTTCAAGGAGACAGGGATTGCCACCCCCACAGTCTGCTGGATACATCTCTGGAGATGGAGCCTGGCTCTCCATACCAGCAAGAATTATCGGAGGACCTTGTACAGTAGGAAAATTACCTTGTTCACTCCTAATACAGCCATGATCCTAAAACACCCTGATGGATACAGGAGACATGGACACACCTTCACTAGTGAGTGTAGGGATGACATTTTGGAATCAGGGGACAAGAATTGCTGCCTCTTTCCCAGCACCTGCAGAGGCAGCTGCAAAAGCTTTAGCTACATTGAATGAATTAGGATGTTGGTTAGCAAAACAGGCAAATGCTACTGGTCAGGCTATTGCAGATTTATTGACCAATCAGTGAGACTGATACTTTGCAAAACAGAGCTGCTGTTGACTGTTTGGTTTTAGCACAGGAACATGGGTGCAAAGGATTTGATGGAATGTGTTGCCTGAATTTGAGTGACAAATCAACCTCCATTCACAGGAGCTTTCAACAGTTACAGGACCTGAGGAAGAAGCTGATGGTGAATGACAGATGGGAACCCTTTGAAGGACGGGATTGGACTTTGGGATTAGGGCCATGAGTGAAAAAGATTCTGATGTGTGGCTTGGTGATAGTGTTGGGCCTATTGGGGATGATTGTTCACCATGCTTGGCTGGGATTGTACAGTCTGTGATACAAAAGGCAACACATCAAGCCTTGGTAGTACAAGTCTCTGCATCTTTAAATTGAAGTGCCTTAGAAAAAAAAAAAAAAAAGGGAGATGCAAGGAATTGAGATTATATGACCCTGGGAGGAAATTAGAAATGGAACCTGGCAACATAAATACAGATGTAGAGAGATGTATCTTTGTGTGGGGAAAATTGCTTGGGGGTATTTTTCTCATGGGCAGTGAATGCTTAACTAAAAAGTAGATATGGAGAAAAGTTACTGACAGGAATTTACTGTTGATGTAACAGGGTATATTAACCGTGAAAGAACTGCAATAAATGATTCCATTATAGCACATGGGGTGCATGCCTGAGTATGTCACAGGATGGTTATTGTTGTGCTGGGTTTACAGTTGGACCAGATGACCTTGAAGGTCTCTTCCAACCTTGTTGATTGTTTGATTCCATGATGTGCCATCCCTGCCTCCAGGTTTGTCCTCTAACAAGCTCCTGAGGAGGGTCCTCAGTGGGACCCATTAGAACTACAAGAAACTTCATAATTTTGGTCTGACTTTGGCTTCTCCAGAGGTTTCTCCTGCCTTCCCCAAGCTCTGAGCT
>NW_020959238.1:2801-9630 GCF_003031625.1 Empidonax traillii | reverse complement strand
TCTGCTTTTGTCACCTTCTCCTCTGGGTTGCCTGCATGGGCAATTGAGATT
The DNA here is from genome assembly GCF_003031625.1 of Empidonax traillii. NCBI lineage: Eukaryota > Metazoa > Chordata > Aves > Passeriformes > Tyrannidae > Empidonax > Empidonax traillii. Next base: position 9,579 of record NW_020959238.1, on the reverse strand, counting down.
CATCTCTCAGTTCACTGTGAGATGCTGGAAATCCAAATTGTCTTCTCTCAGAGGTGAATAAAGCAGGCAGGATCAGGAAGCAGCCCATGGTGCCTCCCAGGCAGCATCAGTGTGGCTTTTGCAGCCTCCTCAGGGTTGCTCTGGCTTTGCCATCAGAGCCTGCCCAGGCAGAGCTGCCCCTGGGCAGTGCCCTGTGCTGCTGGGAGGGCTGTGCAGGGCAGAGCTGAGCCCCCAGGGCTGGGCTGGGCTCTGGCAGCACTGCAGGGCCCAGTCCTGGGCCCAGGGAGGAAGCTGCTGGCAGGGACAGCTCCAGGCAGCAGAGCCCTGGGCAGGGAGTGGGGGGCAAGTGTCCCCCAGCACAAACAAGAGAAAGGAAATGCATTTCATTTGGGAGTACTCCAGTGAAAACTGGAGTGCCTTTGCCGGAGGAGCCTCTCTCTCAATTGTTCCCTGGGCTTTTATTTTATTTTATTAGCAGGCTTTTATGCCAAAAAACAGGAAATGTCCAACAGCAGCTCCACCAGTGGATTCCTCCTCCTGGCATTTGCAGACACACGGGAGCTGCAGCTCTTGATCTTCTGGCTCTTCCTGGGCATCTCCCTGGCTGCCTTCCTGGGCAACGGCCTCATCATCACCACCATAGCCTGTGATCAGCACCTGCACAGCCCCATGTACTTCTTCCTGCTGCACCTCTCCCTCACAGACCTGGGCTCCATCTGCACCACCGTGCCCAAAGCCATGCACAACTCCCTCTTGGGCACCACAACCATCTCCTACACAGGATGTGTTTGCCAGGTCTTTTTGCTCTTCTTCTTCCTTGGAGCAGAGTTTGCTCTTCTCTCTGTCGTGTGCTACGACCGCTACGTTGCCATCTGCAAACCCCTGCACTACGGGACCCTCCTGGGCAGCAGAGCTTGTGCCCACATGGCAGCAGCTGCCTGGGCCTCTGGGTTTCTCTATGCTTTGGTACACACAGTCAATACATTTTCCCTGCCCCTGTGCCAGGGCAATGCCCTCCAGCAGTTCTTTTGTGAGGTTCCTCAGATTGTCAAGCTCTCCTGTTCACATTCCTACTTCAGGGAAATTGGTCTTCTTGGGGCTACTACTTGTTTAGTATTTGGTTGTTTCGTTTTCATAGTTTTCTCCTATGTGCAGATCTTCAGGGCTGTGTTGAGGATCCCCTCTGAGCAGGGACGGCACAAAGCCTTCTCCACGTGCCTCCCTCACCTGGCTGTGGTCTCTATCTTTGTCAGCACTGGCACATTTGCCTACCTGAAGCCCCCTTCCATCTCCTCCCCATCCCTGGATTTCATGGTATTAGTTCTGTACTCGGTGGTGCCTCCAGCCCTGAACCCCCTCATCTACAGCCTGAGGAACCAGGAGTTCAAAGATGCCCTGGGGAAACTGATGACTGGATGATGCTTTCCAGCAGCCACTGACTGTCTGCTTCCCGCTGGCAGTGGTTCTTAGTGCATGTCATGACAGGTCAAATCTGTCTTTTTTTACATTCCTTTTCTCTTCCTTACTTCTGATGTCATTTTCTTCAAAGAAATCCTAATATTTATTCCCCCTTACTTTCATGTCCTTTCAACTTGTGTGACACAAGTGCAATAAACAAACCTTAAGAAAATGTGGGTTTTTTTCTGAGATCCATCCTCAGCAGAGCAGGAATGAAGGGGAAATGAGAACAGCTTTTTGGCTGCCCCAGCTTTGGGGTGGGCCCTGAGTCTGAAGCAGAAAGAGCTCCTGAGGACCAGAAGCTTTTGTGCTGGCCTGGGGAGACTGGATGGAGGGAGGGACTGCAGAGCTCTCAGGATCTCCTGGAGAGGAGAGCAGGGAACTCAGAGAGCCTCCTCCTCCTCCTTTTGCCCAGCACATTCACCCATCAGCAGGGCTGAACCTTCCCTGAGCTCCAGCTGTGCCTGCACTGGGGCTGTGATGTCACTGCCCAGAGCACCCAGTCGTGGGGCCAATCCAACTGGGCTGTGCTGGGGAGAGAAGGCTGGTGGTGGAAAATGCTCAGGGGAGGTGGGAGAGCTTGAAAGGAGATGGAAAGAACCTGGGAGAGAAAACCATCAGTGTATATCTCATAGTGTGTGAGCAGAACAGTGAGGACTCACAGCACAGGGTTTGTGGTGCAGAGCCAGGGCCTGTGCAAGGCATTGAAAACGTGCAAGTGCCAGTGACAGGAGGCTGATCCGTGTCCTTGGTGGCCTGAACAGACCAGGAGGGTGGCCCAGAATATTTGTCACACCTAAACATTGCTCCCCAGCCATTCCCAGCACCGGCTGCTCAGCCCAAGTTCACAAGTGAGTTTTGCTGCGCTCACCTCCTGGGCTCAGGGCCTGTCCCAGGGCCATGCCCAGCTTCTCTCCTGACCCAGAACCCAACAGAGCCTGGAGCAGGGCTGTCTGTGCCACCCCAAGGTGGCACAGCCACTCCAGGGCTTGGAGAGGCTGTCAGATAGGAAGGCCATTGTGCTGGTTTAAAGGTAAACCAGCAGGAGAAATGAACCCAACTCAAAAAGAGATCATCAGTCAGAGTTACAATTGAATAAAAATAACACAATAAATACAATCACACAGGCAAACAATTGGTTTTAACCCACAAAAACCCAGATGTATAACCCTGCACCCTGGGGCATGAACAGAATGGGGTTCTCTGGCCCCCCGTGCTGAGCCCCATGTGGGCCCCCTGAGGCCAAAAGTAAAAGGAGAGGAAAAACCTGTTGGTGAGAGCAATGGTCACAGTCTGCTCGAGGTTCAGGTCCTCCTCTGGATCCCACAGGTGGTACCAGAAGTCCCAAGACCCCAAGATTATCTACACTCAGGTTCAGGCAGGAATGCCCAGCACCTCTCCCAGGGTAGGGAGTGCCAGGGTGATTGTGAGTCGTGGGTGTGAGGACAGGAACATCCTCCTGTCTCACAGGCCTCTTAACACCCAGCTGGCAGCCTGAGGGGTCAGGTGTGCTCTGGGCAGCTGCTGCAGATGGTCTGTTATTAACAGGTCCTGAGAAATGACACAGAGGGTGTAGAATACACAGTTTGGGTCACACCCACACAGTGATGAACTGGACCCAGCTGTTCTAACTGGGAAAGCCATGGGGTCACAAAGCACCAAGGACTGCCCTGGGCATCATGTCAGAGGGGCCATTTCCAACCCTGAGTGCTCCAGTCCTGTGGCAAAGCCAAAGCTCACCTGGATTTGGTGGCTTCAAGGAAAGTCAAGAGCTTTAATCACTCTTGAATGATCTTGGTCTCCAGCTTTGGAGGCCAAGGCTGAAGGAGGAAAATGCAGGAAAATGCTGAGGAATGGAGAAGGGAATTTAACAGCAGCACACACTGATGCTGGGGCTGAGTGACTCAGTGGCTTCTTTGCCTGAGTCTTTACTGGAAAGGTCTCTCAGGCCTCTGTGCTTCCCCTTCAGGGAAGGGTTTCAAGGAGGACGAGAGCACATCTTGGCAGCAACCTCATGAAAGGCCAGAAGGGCAAACACCAGTGGTTTTTTTCCCTTCAGGAGACTCAATCTGGCCATGGCATAGACTGGAGTCTGACCAGTACCTGACTCCCAAAGAACACAAACCTGATGAGTTGTGGTTCCCACTCCACTGGCACTTGGAGCTCCCTCTGTACCCAGAGCACAGAGCTCCCTTGTCCCACCAAGTCCTGGGAAATGGAGGGATTCAGGACACAGGACAGGCTGTGGGGACCAGTTGCAGGCCATGGCCAGGGATTTGGGGTGCTTGTGAGCCCAGGGCAGGACCCGGCACTTGGCCTTGTTGAGCCTCCTCCAAGTGTCCTGGGCCCAACGATGCAGCCTGTCCAGATCCCTCTGCAGAGCCTTCCTGCCCTCCAGCACATCAACACTCCCACCCAGCTTGGTGTCACCTGTGAACTGACTGAGGCTGCCCTGATCCCCTTGTGCAGATCATTGATAAAGACATTGAACTGCCCTGAGCCCAGTGCTGAGCCCTGGGAACACCCCTGGATGGAACTCCATTCCCCACCACTCCTTGGGCCTGCCCAGCCACACAGATGTTTACCCAGTGAACAGATGCTGCAGAATGTGTTTGATAAAGGTCCTGTAAGCCCAGAATACTGGGATTAGTGCAGAATTAACTTTGCAAAATAGAGTATTTCATTCAGTCTCTCTCTTTTCCTCCCTTTGTGGATCAAGGGAACTTGTGACTTCAGTGTGTGACTCACTGTGTGCAAAGGGTAAATACGGACAGAACCTGGGGCAGGGAGTGTTTGGGGGACCTCGGAATATGTGCCTGACACAGAAGGCATTTTCCATTGGTCTAAGACTGCAGAGAGTGGATTTTAGCAGAGGCAGTGTGGACTTAATATACAGCAGAGGAAGGAGTTTTGATTTTTACTGAGCTGTGCCTTCCTCTGGTTTCGTTTGCTGGCAATAAATGAACATCCCTCTGTGTCTCCTGCAGCTCTTTCTCCAAGCCAAGCAGGTGGGACTTGATGCCAACCAGCTGAAACCTGCAAATACAACCTTTAGTGTGGAAGCTCAGATTTGCAGGAGGCTGCTTTAAGTCCCAGGGGTCTGATGAGGGAAATGTTGGGGTGGGGATATGGACAAAGTCTGATTGATAGTCAGACAGAAAGGGTCTTGATTTTCATATCAATTCAAACTGCATTATGAGTTGCACAGGATCAAAATAAATTAGAGATTGCTGATATCAATGTATAAACAGTAAAAAAGAAAACAGGATAAAAAATATCCTCTTATTGTTTTTTTAATAAAATACATTCACTTGGAATACACTTCTGCAATCTGTCTAATTAACCACAAAAGAATTGAAGACATAAAGGTAAATTAATCCCACAGGCTTGTTTCACCAGTGTGTTTTGAATGTAATGAGCCCTCTGGCACCAAATTCCTGAACTGAAGATCTGAAGGCTGAACAAGCCTCTTAGAGAAGTAAAATTCATCAGTGAACCTCCAACTTCCAGAGGATGTCAGCAAGCCCCACTGAGAGACACCTTGGAGGGAAAGAGCAAAGAGTTTGTCCCCAGGGGGGAACTGGTGAAGCAGGAACTCAGTGGCACCAATTTACAGGTGGAAAAATGGACTCCCAGCACTGAAATGCAGCCGCAGACCGATCCAGGGAAGCTGCCCAAAATGTTTTTTCATGAAACCTGCATTTTCCAGGATCTAACTGAGACTCTTCCCAGGCTTTTCCTGGGCTCTCTTCAGTGGAGATGAGATCCCAGGAAGCAGCAGCCCCAGACTGCTCCAATAAGGATGCCCAAGACGACTTTTTTTGCAGGCAAAGAGGGAGCTCTGCAGGCCTGGAGGAGCAGAGCCCACCCAGCTTGGTGTCACCTGTGAAATGAGTGAGGTTGCACCGACCCCCTTGTGCAGATCATTGATAAAAATGTCCCCTCAGTTCCAGGAGGCCCCTCAGTGTCCCGGTGGCCCCTGGGCACCCTGAGGCCCCACATCCCACAGCCCTGGCAGTTGCCATGGAGATGCCCATGCCCCAAACTGGCTGCAATCAGCCTGATCCAGCCCCTTCCAGCACAGCCCCTCCCCGTGGATCCCTTTCAGCTGCTCTTGGGCACCTTTTGCCCATCAGGGAGTGTGTGGGGGATCCCTTTGGAGCAGCCCCGACACCTCCACGGTGCTGACACCACCCAGAAGGTGGGGAATGTTTGGTTCTGGGCCTGGCAGCTCTCTGGCTCCTCCAGGTGTGCCAGGGCTCCCATGGAATGTAGATGGTCACTCTGTGGGCCAGTGCAACTCCTTCCCAGCCATGTCCTCAGAGCCCAAGTGCCACCTGGTGCCAGCTGTTGTCACACCTGGGTTCCCTCACCCAGCTAACCCGTGCATGGGGACCAGCAGTGCCACCTTGGCCACACTGGGGTGATCACCCGGGGTAATTTGATGTGGTTCCTGGGAAGGACCCCCATGGCAGCAGCTTTCCCACCAGGGTACCCAAAATTCTGAAATGGTCGTGGCCAAAAGGAAAGGCAAAAGTCAGAGGGTCTGCAAAAACTCAGGAAGTGTCATTAGCAAATCACACACTTGGTGTGGAAATTGGGATATTAGTGCCTGAGCTACTCTCTAAGCACAGGGGAGTGGGGTCTCAGTAGAAGGGTCAGGTGAAAAGGAAGAAATTGTCTGTCACCCATCAATAAGGGTGTGATGTTTAATGTAAATTCTCGTCCGGCTGAAGAAAGACTGTGGACACGTGTCAGGGATCTCTTGTGCTTTTATTGTACAGCCCAATATTTAGACTCAAAAGTTGTTGACCAGCAATCCCTTAGACTTTTCAATAGACTTCCACAAGTGGTGGCTGACAAGTCCTTAATTTTGTACCCTACACTGCAATAAGCTCTCAGCTCCCACAGCAAAGTTCTCCCAAGCGCTGATTCATGAGGCACAACACAGTTCCACAAGCTCTGCACTCCTGCAACAAACCCCAGCACTGAGCATGAATATGATAGTTGTGCTTTGTGCAGGCAAAGCAAGGGGAGAGAGAAATAAAGGCAGAAAAGAGAAAAAGAGAACGAAGAAGATCATCAGCCCTTAGATCCCACATTTGTGCTGATGCTTGGATGGTCTGGAGGGTGGGGTAAACCATGCAAGAGAAGGAGAAGGAGAGGAAGAAGACAGCACAAGGCAGGGGGATCTGCTGCCTTTTGGAGTTAACCTGGAGCAGCCCCTTATGGAAATGAGATGTTGCCCTTTTTTTTAACATGTGCAGGCATCCCCTTTTTTGAGCCCCCCTGCAGGAAGTGAGTCAGGGGACGACTGAGC
>NW_020959238.1:0-1405 GCF_003031625.1 Empidonax traillii | reverse complement strand
AAGACCACCATAACCATCACCAAAAACTCAAGAAGGTGGATTGGGCCTGTAGTGACTGAGTAGATTATGACAGATTTGCCAATGAGAAAAGGCAGTTTCTTTCTCCCGAAAAGGGTCCAGATATCAGTTTCCTCAGAGCCTGCTCGAGCTCCTGGTTCCTCAGGCTGTAGATGAGGGGGTTCAATGTTGGAGGCACCACCGAGTACAGAACTGACAGGGCCAGATCCAGGGATGGGGAGGAGTTAGAAAAGGGTTTCAGGTGGGCAAATGCGGCAGTGCAAATGAACAGGGAGACCACAGCCAGGTGAGGGAGGCACGTGGAAAAGGCTTTGTGCCGTCCCTGCTGAGAGGGGATCCTCAGCACAGCCCTGAAGATCTGCACATAGGAGAAAACTATGAAAATGAAACAGCCAAATGATAAACAGGCACCAACCACCATAAGCCCAAATTCCCTGAGGTAGCCTGAGTGTGAGCAGGAGAGCTTGAGGATCTGGGGAATTTCACAGAAGAACTGGTCCAAAATATTGCCTTGACAGAGAGGTACTGAAAATGTATTGGCTGTGTGCAGCAGAGCATTGAGAAACCCAGAGGCCCAGGCAGCTGCTGCCATGTGGGCACAAGCTCTGCTGCCCAGGAAGGTCCCGTAGTGCAGGGGTTTGCAGATGGCAACGTAGCGGTCGTAGCACATGATGGTCAGGAGGGAAAGCTCTGTTGTGATAAAGAAAAGAAAGAACCAGAGCTGTGCAGCACATCCTGTGTAGGAGATGGTTGTGGTGCCCCAGAGGGAGTTGTGCATGGCTTTGGGCACGGTGGTGCAGATGCAGCCCAGGTCTGTGAGGGAGAGGTGCAGCAGGAAGAAGTACATGGGGCTGTGCAGGTGCTGGTCACAGAGTATGGCAGTGATGATGAGGCCGTTGCCCAGGAGGGCAGCCAGGGAGATGCCCAGGAAGAGCCAGAAGTGCAGCAGCTGCAGCTCCCGTGTGTCTGCAGATGGCAGGAGGAGGAACTGGGCCATGGAGCTGCTGTTGGGCATTTGCTGTCTCTGGATATGGGGCACTGAAAGTATGAAAAATCACTGCAAATTAGGGCAGACTTTGCAGGCAAAGTGAGTCCATTTCTTACAGAATTTTGCCCCCCAAGACAAAATGGATGTCCATCCTCTGGTTGAGGTGTGAAAAGGTCCATCAGCTCTCAAGGAGGAGGTTTTGTGCTGCTGCTGGGAGTACATGGAGCTGGATTCTGACAGCTCTGCTGTTCACATGTCAGATGTAATCCATCTTTAATAAAAAAGTTCAGTTTCTATACTCATGACTGGCAAGAGTGTGGGCTGTAGAAGAGAGGTTTAACATATGCTTAGTATAATTCTGTCTGTATTTTTTTGTTTTCTAACACCGTATCTGGTCGG
>NW_020959237.1:0-10266 GCF_003031625.1 Empidonax traillii | reverse complement strand
CCAATTTCTTGAGCTGTAAGGAAGGACAGGACTTCAGTTTCTATGACATGAAAATGTATTTCATAGCAGGCAAATCTGACCTTGACTCAAGAGCCTGTGTCTTATTTTCTGGACAATTTCTTTTCACTTTATTTTCCTAAATGCGTTAACCTCAAAACATGTACTTTTTCAAAGACAACAGAAACATTTTCCTAATCTATCTTAAACATTTATTTCTAGCCCTCTGTTGGCAAAAATATATGGGGATATATTTCAGCAGAAAATTGTACCTTGATGTGTGTTTAACACAGCTTGCTTCATATTTGTATAGATAGTTTTTTAAACAGTTGGCCTTTATAGGCTTTTTATGAGAGAAAACAACATTTCCAGAAGTGAAAATGAACTAAATAAAGACATATTTACACTTATGTTTGTTAAGCATAAAGGCTGAAGAAACTAATAAGAAGCAGACAATTGACAAATCAATGAAGTATGTCTTGTGCAGATGTTTCCTTCAATTTGAAATGCTTATTTTATTGCTTATACTATTGGAAGGTATGTTCCACTGGTGATGGATAGGAGTATACATTATGCCATACTCTTTCAAGACTATATTATTATCTCTGCGACATGTATGTTATATTTTCAATATGCTGCTTAAGGCTTAAGGTTTTGCTGTTGTAAGATCCACAATTAAATCATCTTAATGTCCTTTTGCTCTAACATATGTAGCAACAATGAAAACATTAGGCTAGCCTCAATTAAATGGCCAATGAATTAGGTAGCTTAACAATATTTGCACCCCTGGCCATTCTATCCAATTGAAATTCCTATCAAATGGAAGAATTGATTAGTTTCCTCAAGCAGAGAGGTTTGCATCAGGCAAGTAGTCTAAATAATTTACATTAGAGCTTTCAACACATTTCAGATGCTGTCATCTTTGCCTTGTGAAACAGTTTATGGCATCCTAAGACTCACTTTCATTACATTCACTGATTTTGCAATCAATAGTAAGCCAGAAGTTCAGAACACAATCTAAGAAGGTCATAGTACTGCCACTGAAAATAGTCTGGGGAAAGGTCACCAAGTTAGTTTGCATTTTATGATGTTTATAGCTATGCTCTGATATGTATTCATGTGTATGCAATCTCATTAAGCACTAATGCTAGCTTTGTAATGAAAACAATCCATTTTCAAATGTAAGATCTAATTTTCTAATTTGCAACATCTTTGACTTAAAAAATTTAGAGCACGGGACTTTGTCAAGATGAGTACACAAAGTCTGAAGCTTATCATTACATTATTAAATGAATGCAATGGATGACAAAATTAATTTGTGAGAAAAATATCATTTGCTATAATTATACTGGAGAGTTTGGATTCAGGCAATGACACATATTTGGAAAGACTCATTCAGGCTCTTTTTCAGTGAATAATACAAAACTGGAGGATGCGGTAACCTACTGTTAAAAGTTTGCAATAAGAAGAAAGAATCTTATCAAATTCTTATCAAAGAATCTTATCAAATTTTTTCAAGAACACTGGTAACTTTATGAATAGTCAAGGGGCCTAATTCCACTGGCAGACCTCAGGAATTACAGCAGTTTTTAAGGTATCTGGAGTATCTAGATGGAATCTGAGGCAAGCAGGGATGCTTTCAAAAGTGTACAGTTGTTATGTATACTTCAATCTTTGTTCACCTGGACCATCTGTGCTGGATGTTGTGAGAGACTGAAATGTTAATGGTTCGTGACTCAGTCAACCAACCACTTGGAAAAGCAGGAGGGTGCTTTGCTGAGGCCAGGTTTGCACTGCCCAATCAGAGGCAAGGGGGAGAGGTTTTTGTGTGTGCTGGTGAAACCTCTGATCCACATAAGAGAGAGGGGGTGCACACCCCCTCTTCTGGAAGCTACAAGCTGGGTTTTGAGCCAGATAAAGGAGAAGGCTGATAAGAAGCAAACCTTGCAGAGGTGGGATAGTGCTTTTTATCATGTCAATGTCCTCCCTTACACAATTGGCTCAGTTGTAGAACTCTCCCCTCCCCCTCGGGGGAGATACTGGGACGTTCACACATAAGCCTAAAGGTATTCATCTCTTCTGATGGGGTAAAACTGGTTTAACTATGCTAATGTGAGAGGCAGCTGTCATGTCTTAGAAGGTGTCACAAAACCACCAAAGACCCCCAAAGTTTCCTTAGACTTGATTTCTAGGGCCTTCCACCTAGAAGGTGGCCACTTAGGTGGCCTTCCACTTGTGCATAATCCACAGTGTTGCATCAGACAGTGTAAAACTCCCCCCCAAGGGGAGGTATCTGGACGTTCCACCCAAAACTGAATGTATATTAACCCACTGAACTCTTTGCTTCATGGGCCTCCCACATGGATCAAGACTGAGATCATCACCTCGACCAATGGACATCTAAATTGCAACAGTCAAGTCTCGTCACTGGATTCACAGGGTATGATATCTTTCTACTCTTATTTTTGCTTTCTCTTTCTTTCTCTCTTTTCCTTATACATTTTTTGTAGTGCTATTTTCATGGTTTTATATTACTATATTTCTACAGATAGTAACCAAAACATCTACATACCTCCTTTCTCTTGCAACCAAATTTTTCTAAAATGAACCCTACATATATATATTTAAACACCAGTCATTCAGTGCTGTTTCACTCTAATCCACCCCAAGGGATCTATTAACAACATCAGTTACCCTCTAACAGGCGAACGATGAGAAATTACTGCCTTTGTATGAGAGTAACCTTGCAGAAGTCATGAAATTTTCAGACTCCATGAAAAAAATACTCCTGTTCAGAACATAAAAAAAAAATCCAAAGTTATCAGATTTTCACCATATTTTCATTTATGCAGTTGTCAGCTCCTATACCAGTCCCTTTGTATACAAAAATGCAGAGGTAGGGTGTTGCCAAAATCCTATGCTGATTCAAAGCAAATCAGCTATTTAACAGTAAAGTCAGGCTATTCCAAAGACAAGTTTCCTTTAAAATGTTACAAATGCATACTATCTGAATCTCCACACACACATGAAAAATTTGCCCACAAACTGGCAATTGAGATGAATCTCCTGAGCAAATGTCTGAAATTTCTTGACCCTTGCCCTATCTTCTAATATAATTAACCTTTTTTTTTTTTTTTTTAATGCTGTAAGATAGTTTCTCCCCTTCATCCCTGCCTTGGCACATGCTTGTGGGTAGCAAGGAAAGGAGGTCAACTTGCTCCAATCTGAAGGGAGTGAGATAAACTGCGGTAATTGTCCTAAATGTGTGCTAGAGTGTCCTTGTCATCTAAAAATTATGAGTCCTGCTCCATCCACTAATCCCAGTGATACTTTTGTGATTATCCCATAACTGCTGACCTGTATCCCAAGTGGGTGGAAGCATCATGTCTCCTCCATGAGGCAGATGCCTTTGTCCCAGGACAACAGCAGGTACAGGTGAACTACCAGGAGGAGGACCAAGGACCTCTGTTCCCCACACTTGCATCAGTTCATACGTTCTGTGACAGCACATTTGTGCAGTGGTCTTGAAAGGGCAACATTATAGCAAATGTATTTCAATGCCAATACATACAAAAAAATATGCACTTGAAATGGACCATTCCTACATTTTAGAATATCTGTAGCAACACAGCAATCCTAGCATCTATAGAGCAGCATTTATAGGTATTACACCTCCTCCCACAGCGTACTCCTGGAAAAGCTAGCAACCCACGGCTTGGACAGGGGCACTCTGTGCTGGTTTAAGAGGTGACTGAATGACTGGGCCCAGAGAGTGCTGATGAATGGTGCTGCATTCAGTTAGCAGCCAGTCACTGGTGGTGTCCCCCAGGGATCAGTGCTGGGCCCAGTTCTATTTAATATCTTTACTGATGATCTGGATTAGGGGATTGAGTCTACCATCAGCAAATTTGCAGATGACACCAAGCTGGGGGAGGAGTGTTGATCTGCTGGAAGACAGGAGGGCTCTGCAGAGGGACCCGGAGGGATCCTGATTCCAACAGGATGAAGTTCTACAAGAGCTGGGATTGTTTAGCCTGGAGAAGAGGAGGCTCAGGGGAGACCTCATCACTCTCACAGCCAGGTGAGGGTTGGTCTCTTCTCCCAGTCAACTAGCAGGGGAGATTTTTTTGGATATTAGGAAGAAATTTTTTACAGAGAGAGTAATCAGACATTGGAATGAGCTGCCCGGGGAGGTGGTAGATTCATCATCCCTGGAGGTGATGAGACTGGATGTGGCACTTAGTGCCATGGTCTAGTAACCACAGCAGTGCTGGATCAAGGGCTAGACTTGATCTTGGAGGTCTTTTCCAAACTGTTTGATTCTATGATTCTATAATCTATCAACAACAGCACAGAACCTAACATCTATGCAACACAGCAAATGGACCTCAGGTTAACAACAGAGCTCAAAGTGCCATTGCCAGTGCCACTCAGCAGTTATTCAGAAAAGTTTACGAGGCACTACATTATAAGAGGAATACGAGGCAAATATATAAATAAGATTTTACTGTCTTTTCATAAATCAAAGGGTGCTGTAGGCTCATCCTGGCTACAGTACTGGTCACCTTGTCTTAGAAAACAAATTGCGGAGGCAGAGACAACTGGCAGAGGAGTGATGAATCATCAAGGGCATCTCAGAGATTAAGAGAGATTGAGAAGATTAGAACTGTTTACTTTGAAAATAAATATCTGAAGTACTTCAAGAAGTGTCTAAAAGGCAGAGTGGTGTGATTGGAAACTACTCTTTTCTATGTCTGAGAGCACATGACAAGAGGCCACTCCATTAAATCAAAATGAGGAGGAATTAAAACTGACTCTTAGGGACCTGAGGGCTCCAACAGGCCTTCATGGCCCTGTCTAATCTCCTGGATGCCTCCCACATCATTTTCACAGCCCAGGACCCCACTTCACCTGAGCCCAGAGCCCTCAGTCCCTGCCCCAGGGACATCTCCAGGTCTGTGTCACTGTATCACTATTTGTATCTCCTTGGCTAAGATAGACCTACTGCCTTGATCTCCCTGTTTCTCATGGGGTCAGTGAGGCCCATAGTTGTTACCACCCTGTTCTGTGGGGTAACCCACCCTTAGCTCCTGGTTCTGTCCCTGTGGGAGCTGCCTTCGCAAAGCCAGCTCAGGCCACCTGGAGCTGGAGGCCAAGCTCATGGGGGCTGACCTGCAGGCTGCCTCAAGGCAACCCCGTGAAGCCCCCCGTGGCCATCGAGCCCCAGGGTTTGGGCAGCACGTCAAGACAGAGCACAGCCGTGCTGGCTGCCTGCTCCTGACGTTCCTCGGCATCTTGCCTACACGGATTTCAGGGTGAACCTGCACCCTGGCTGGGAAGCAATGCCATCCCAGTGAGTGTGGGCCTCTTCACCACTGTGGTTCACATCGTTGCGCCCCAGCAGCTGCCTACAGTCCCACAGACTGCCCAACTCTTTTACAGTAGTCTTTGATGGCCCTCCTCACAGCATCATTACTGAGCAGTGGCTCAGTTCAAGCCAGATCCTGGATGGGTCTCATGGGCCTCTCCCAAAGACCAGCCCAGCTCTCCTCCACCTGGCCAGCATGATGGCCACCTTTGGCTCCCGGTTCCCCTTCCCATATACACCAGCCGAGCTCTGGCTGCTCCCTTGCAAAGCACAAAAAGTAACGCCTAGTGCCAAAGTGTTCCATTAATTTGCAGAAAGCGTTGATGTGAAGAATTTAGCAGGTCTCAGAAAAAAGAAAGGTAATCTGGGTATCCACACGAGTAATTTAATAAAACATTAATTTTTATGAAATGAGCCAAAGAAATTCAGGCTTCTACCAACTCATGGGTTGATGGGAAGATGAGATCTCGTGGAGCGAGGAGATTGCCTCACAGATTGCTGAAACACAGGAAGTCACATTGGAATATGAGGAAAAACTTCTTTACAGTGAAGGTGACAGAGTACCAGAAAAGGCTGACCAGAGAGGTTGTGGAGTCTCTTCTGGAGATATTCAAAATCTGCCTGGACACAATCCTGCATAACCTGCTCTAGGTGAATGTGCTTTAGCAGCATGATCTCCAGAAGCAGCATGATCTCCAGAGATACCTTACAGCACCAATCATTCTGTGATCCTGTGGAGACAAACTTCTTGCTCTGAAGTTTCCAGTACTGACAATTACATTATACAAAATAGGCATGTCAGCTCTTGTGTTCATAACTACAGAACCATAAATTGGATAAAATATGTAAAACAATTCACCTTCAAGTGGTCTGTGGTGACCACATGTTTCATATTTTCAATTAAAGAGCTACTTGCAGTGCTCTTCAGTATTGCAGGGCTATAGATTTCTGCTGCAATTGCTCTTTGATTTTCTTACCTAAGGTCAGGCATTCTCCAGTTCAAATGCTGGGGCTGTGTAGCTGGAAATATATCATGTCATGGCAATGTGAAATGAAGCTGGAAAAGGTCTAAATCCCCTTAGGGCTGCTTCCTTTCTCCACCAGTCTTTACCTAGACTATCCTACAAATCTAGGTCTAGAAAACCTCATGTTAAACTACTAAATACATGACTAACAAGCTAAATATCTTGGAAATTCTTTAACAAAACCAAAGCTTTTATTTGAAAAATCAAGCTTAGTTACTGGAAATTACACAAGAGTCCGTCCATTCCTCACTTGATGTATCAATCGACATGGCTGTACTTGACTCTGGATATCCAAGTTACCTTGGTTGGAATGATCTCAGGTATGTCTGCACCATATTGCTTATCCAGATGACATCTAGGGTCCTTCAACCACTCTGTGATTCTGTGATATATTAAAAAATAGGCATTTGAAAATGAAATCCTTTACAGATCAGGGACTTATGAAAAGCCATCAATCTCTTCCTTTGCAGAATAAAGAGTGAGCTTTATTTTCACTCCATCTCTGTCTAAGGCACTACTCTCATAAGCCATTCAATTTTTTTTTTTAAAAAAGGCCTAGAGGACTGTGTTTCCCACTCGCAGTAAGTTTGAAAAGCTAGAAAGTTTGTGTTTCCCCCATTAAAATGCATTGCTTCTGCCCTGTAGGACCTGAGATCCCCTGAAGGACCTTCATAAATTATTGGAGTGCTTTATAGTTACACTTCTAGTTTTTAGTTAATTGGTAACTGTGCTCAGTTAAGATTAAGCTCGAATTTTCTTTTGCCAGCTTTTGGCTTTTTTCATGTCCATAACGTCAGTGGTTAAAGTCAAATTTATAGTATAAGTTGTTCCAGTTGTGAATTGCATTTTTTTTCCTCCTTATAAAGATGGCCTAATTATTGAATTAAAAGGAAGCACATAATGTTTTTCTGTGTATTTGGAAAAGCAGTTTGGAAATTTGATCCTGTAAATATGACTGTCACAAACACAGCAGATTCTGTTGTCAGATCTTAGTCAAGATTCGCTTGTATGGCTTCTTCAAGTCCATGTCCCTTTTACTTGATAGCATAAAATAGGAAGGCAGCAGCATGAGGATCTCTGTAAGTTCATGTGTATTATACGTTACATATAAATGAAGTCTACCAGAGCAGATAAACATATGGTGCCTGTTTTGTCAGAGCAACATCAGTCTCTCTCTGTAAGGAGAAGTGACAAACAATTATGCAGTGGAGAGAAGGAATGAGACTTATCTGCATTCTTCCTTGCATTAATTAATACTAGAGGTCTGAGAGGAGATAAGAACCACAATGAGGCTCTGTGAGTGTAATGCAAGCTTATGGCCTCATAAGTTTACCATGCTTTACCAGAAGGAGGATGTATGTGTTGAACGTAACCTAGAATGTGGAAATAAAGCAATTTCTTAAGTAGGAGCGGTATAACTAATATAGCTTATCTGATATTCAGTATTTCCCAGATCAGATGCTAATACAGTAGGCTTTGGCAGCTCATAGAATCATAGAATCATAGCATTAACTGGGTTGGAAGAGACCTCCGAGATCATTAAGTCCAACCCTTGATCCAACCCCATTGTGACTACTAGATCATGACACTCAGGGCCACATCCAGCCTCCTCTTAAAAACCTCCAGGGACGGTGAATCCACCACCTCTCTGGGCAGGCCATTCCAATGCCTGATCCCTCTCTCTGTAAAGAACTTCTTTCTAATATCCAACCTAAACCTCCCCTGGCAGAGCTTAAGCCTGTGCCCTCTTGTCCTATTGCTGATTGCCTGGGAAAAGAAACCAACCTCCATCTGGCTACAACCTCCTCTCAGGGAGTTGTAGAGAGTGATAAGGTCACCCCTGAGCCTCCTCTTCTCCAGGCTGAACAACCCCAGCTCCCTCAGCATCTCCTCATAGGACTTGTGCTTAAGTCTCTTCACCAGCCTCATTGCTCTTCTCTGGACCTGCCCCAGCACCTCAATGTCTTTCCTGAACTGAGGGGCCTAGAACTGAAAAAAATACTCAAGGTGTGGCCTCACCAGCACTGAGTACAGGGTAAGGATCACTTCCCTGCTCCTGCTGGCCACACTGTTCCTGATCCAGGCCTGGATGCCATTGGCCTTCTTGGCCACCTGGGCACACTGCTGGCTCATGTTCAGCTTCCTATCAATCCAAACTCCCAGTTCCCTTTCCATCTGGCTGCTCTCCAGCCACTCTGTGCCCAGCCTGTAGCGCTGCAGGGGGTTGTTGTGGCCAAAATGCAGGACCCGGCACTTGGCCTTGTAGAATTTCATCCCACTGGAATCGACCCAACTCTCCAGCCTATCCAGATCCCTCTGCAGAGCCCTCCTGCCTTCCAGCAGGTCAACACTCCCCCCCAGCTTGGTGTCATCTGCAAATTTACTAATGATGGACTCAATACTCTCATCTAAATCATCAATAAAGATGTTAAATAGGACTGGGCCCAACACTGATCCCTGGGGGGCACCACTGGTGACTGGCTGGATGCAGCCCCGTTCACCAGCGCTCTCTGGGCCCGGCCCTCCAGCCAGTTCTAAACCCAGCAGAGAGTGCCCCTGTCCAAGCCATGGGTTGTCAGCTTTTCCAGAAGTATATTATGGGAGACAGTGTCAAAAGCTCAGCTTTGCTTTTACTCATAGATAACAAACTTCTACTCTATTTGACATTAAGACCTACAAAATGTTTATTAAATGACAGAGAGAACAAGATCTCAAAATCAGGAGCAAATCTTGACCATTTTTGTCTAAGTACTTCTCTTGCTTTGAAAGTTTCTCTTAAAATATTCACAATAAATGCAAGACTGGAACTGGAGCTCTAAAAGAACAAATAACAATAGTCGC
The DNA here is from genome assembly GCF_003031625.1 of Empidonax traillii. NCBI lineage: Eukaryota > Metazoa > Chordata > Aves > Passeriformes > Tyrannidae > Empidonax > Empidonax traillii. Next base: position 1,035 of record NW_020959237.1, on the reverse strand, counting down.
TTAACAGTTTTCATCAAAAGATTAGTGCAATCAAGACTGTAATATTTTTTTCTTCTTTGATTTTTCTTTCCATGATCATGATGAAAAAAATTAATCCTTTTGGCCTCAATAAATAGACACACAAAGAGAGTTATATTTTACAAAAAAACTTGTCAAAACTGGAGCAGGACCTCGTGACCCTGGACACTATAATCTTGAAAAATCTCCCCATAAAAATGCTCAAAAGGACACCACTAAAGAATATTCAAATCATGGCTTAGGTGTACCCAGATATGAACTGGATTAAATTGCTTTTAATGTCATCTTTACCTTGCTTCATTCTAACTATTATTCTCAGCATGCCATCAAGGATCAAAGCATAACAAGAATACTTAATAGTCCATAGGATAAAGATTTCTCCAATACATTGGAACTTGTGAGATACAAGGACATGGCTTAGCCAAGCTATGCAGGGTCTTCCATAAGAACTTTTGTATATGTTCCAATAATAGAGACTTTGAATTTGAGTGATAAGCAGCCTTTCAATAAATAATATCTATTGATTGAAGATCTCCCTTTGTTTGCATTCATTTTTATCTGAGTATAGGGCACACAGGAAAAAGAAAAAAAAAAAAAAGAAAAAGGAAGGCAAAGAAAAAGAAAAACAAAGAAAAGAGAAAGGAGATGGAGATGGAATGGAAGTTTTCTGTGAGATTTTTCTGATTCCATACAATTGTTTCAATTGTTTTTCAGTTGCACTCAAACAACCTGATTGCAAGCTGCTTCAGAGAACAAGAATGCTTTTCCCCTACTCATTTTTGATTTCTTATGCTGATTGTTCTGCAAAACATTATATATATGGGAAGGGGCCAAGAATAAATCTGATGAAGGATATTATCATGGCAATAAAAATTAAAGTTAACTTCCAAGAATAGCATGGTCTTCAAGGTTTGTTTTAGACAATATATAGAAATATATAGAAATTAGGAAGGGATTGTTCCAATAAATGAATTTTTAATTTTAATTACTTATTTGTAGTATTTTGATTGTCTCCAT
>NW_020959236.1:0-10266 GCF_003031625.1 Empidonax traillii | reverse complement strand
TTCAGTAGCCTGCAGAACAAGGCTTGCAGCTAGCAGCATTCCAGTCTGGGGGTTGGAACCTGGCAGGAAATAACTACTGGCAAGAGGGCAAAAGCCGTCTGTATTAAAATCCAGCTCTTGCATTAAAAAGTGCCCGCAATAGTGCCTTCCACTCACAGACTTTAACCTCTGCTCGTCTCAGACATCAAGCTTGGACAGCTCCATTCTTTCTGGAGGTTTTCTATGCAGTTTCAGAAACCACTGCTGAGTACAGGGAATATCCACTACTGAATTTTCCCCCCTGGGTCGTTTTTCGTCTTTACTACACTGTTCTTCTACGTCTCCATATTTTAGACAGAATTAATATATCTTTCTTATTTTTTCCCCTTCCTTTGTAACTTAAAAATTAAATAGTGCAGCATACAGCACAGATTATAAGAATAAAGGCTGCTCCCCCTTCTTTACTTCTTCTTTACAGAGCAAGTGCACTCCTCAAATTCAGATTCTTCCATTCTGTGATACAAAAGCAACTTCAGGCATTAAGCAGATGGCACTACACACTCAGTGTTTACGTGACAGCTGTATCTCCTAAGATGAAGACAGCTTCTTCCCTTCACTACTCCCTTTTTCTTCCTTGTATAGGAAGCATCTGGATCTGATTGCTTGATGATCCCCAGTTATCCTTCTGGTCTAACAGTTAACTCTTTTCTACCTGTCATCTTAAATTCGCCAAGATCTCTGCAAGGGGATTTAATGTTTTTAGGCTGCCCCAGCCCAATGTTCAAAGGTTCTAAGGTTGGAAACAAAAGTTTCTCATCCCATCACAAAGAGAATTTAGATTTTTAAATCAGTTGCTAGAGCTGATGATAATAGAAATACTCAGGCTTGGAGTTGAGTTGTTTATAGAGGTTACATGAAATCACAATTATCATGACTAGGTGTAGAGACTGAAATGTAGATTCCTAGGATTTTCAGGCATGCATAAAAATGTCTTTAAATACATGCTTTTGTATGCCTCTCTAAGAAATTTTATCTCATTTATATAAAACTGTGCTTTGAATGACAGGGTACTCATAAAAACATCACTTAAGCAGATATCAAAAAAATTTCTCAAAAGAAGATTCCTGGTTTTTAACATTTCTGTGCCTTTGTATTTATTCTACTATTTCACTGTCTCTGTTTGATATTAGATTATCATTCCAAAAGTATATGAGAAAAGCACCTCAAATAATTTGAAGTTGACAATGAAATATAATTATACTGAAATATATCATGGTAACCTGGTAATTGAATCTTTTAAAACATGATTCTTCTGCATGCCAGTAAGAAACGATGAGAAAAAGAAGAGTGATGATATGTGCAGATCAAATTCATGAAACTGGGATGAATTTCAGTGCACACTACTCCAATAGCAGAGGTTAACTTTCACATACCAGAGGTCTGAAAGGATTAGCAGAGGTATGTGAGATAACTGTAGGCTGTGTTACCATTCAATGTTGAGAATGATTACACACTAAACCATCTCATTTTTGTTAATATTGACCAATAATTATAATGCCAACCTAAATGTTCTTGGCTCACACTAAAGAAAGTAAAACTGTAATAATGTGCTGTTTTCAGACACACCTACGTGCAGTTCAATTTTGAATTTGTTGAAGCTGGTACAGTAGGCACAATTGTTTCACAGGTAAAGGGTAGTTGGAAAAGAAAAACAAATCCCCTTAGTAATCTTTTGTCTAGAGTGACTTCTATATTAGTTTACTGACAGAATCAGAATCAGGCATTGTCTGTCTTAAGCAAATATAGTAACACAGTCATAGTATCACAAAATCAAAATATTTGATTTCCTATCTGATGGACTTTCCCACACTGAGACATAATGGACAGACAATCAAAACAGACAATATTTCAGCAACAGTCACTAAAGAAGTCCTAAAGAATGTGATCATGGAAGAGGTCCTGTTCATAGGCACACAGTTTAGCAGAACACTTCAGCCCATGTTTAGCTCTAAGTACCAGCTTTACATACATCTCTGTGCAGTGAGACCTTTAAACATATGTTTGTGTTTAAATATGTTTCTGAATCAGAACCATAGCCAACTATCAGAAAGCACCTGTTCTCTGATGCTGCCTCAACCCTGTCTAGCTCCCACATTTTCTGTTTAACATAGGAAATTTAGGTCTACACCCAGACTTGTCTTCTGGAGTTAATTGTTACCATGCTGCAGGTGGCTAATGCTGCAATTCATAAGAGCAACATTCCACCAATTATTGCATTTCTTAAACTGTATGCACTTTAGATCAGATTGTTACCTAGGCTGATAGATCTTTGGTCCTGGTTCGGGCTGGGAAAAAAATGCTATAGCCCAAAAAATAAATAGTAATAGGAAAATACACATTGGCACTACTAGCATGCTGTCATGGTATATGTACTGACAACCTATTCATCAAGGAATCATAAGAGTACTTGGGAACTTGACAGGTTTGGGGAGGTTAGTTACATAAATTATATTAACTAAACAAAATAGTTTATTTTACATTTAGTTGTAAAAAGAAGACAAAGGCAATAAAAAACTCCACGAGGCAAATGTCTGAGACTATAATGATGGATTAAAGATGGTCAGATTGGCAGATGAGTTATAAACTGTCATTGATGGAGCCATGGCAATTTCTTCTGCTGAGAACTTGTTCCATGGAAGTTCCAGATTATAAGATCAAAAGAATCAGAAGAACTATTAGGTTTAGTTTTAAATTGAAGTGGCAAATGTTATGATATTCATGGTGTGGATCAGGTAGCCAACCTCCATACAGACCTTTTTACATGTTAAAAATTTTATGCATTGTATGCAGGTAAGTACTGCTAGAAGCACTTTCTATTACCAGATAGGACTGTAATAAAAGATAGAATCTGAAAGGAGACATTCATCATATTTCTTTCTTGAATTAGTTAATAAAAATTCTTTTAATATAGCACTGCATACCAAGAGGTCTAAGCTTTTGCATTAGCAGCATTGGTACTTTATATCAAGACCTGTTTAAGAAAAGGTATTATTTCTCTTCCTAATTATTTCCTATTAATATTGCTAATATCATTGTACAGTATTTTAACAGAACTCTCCTTGATGAATTTTAGAAGTAGGAATGAAACTGCAGGCTAAAGTTGTTCTTTAGAGATAGCTTTCATTTAAAGTGGAAATGAGGGATTTTCCTTGACCTTATTCTCTTGTGGTGGTGGAGAGTCACTTCTGGGGGGTGCATGAAATACAACCATTGCTTTTGGGCCAAGACTGCTATCTCTACATTGATATTATTCATTTGCACAATTAATTACATTGAAGTGCTGGGATTTTTAACGTAAAGGTGTTAAGGTGGAATAAGGTGACAATGAAAGGCTATGAGAAGTAAACCCTCCAGAGGTTTCAAGCAGCAAGAAGTCCCTGAGCTTACTCAAGAAAGCCTTTTGAACATGCTTAAACCACATTAAAGCTGGTTGCTAGCCATCGTCCCTTTCTTTTGGGAGCTGGAACATTTTGAAGTTGAACCCAAAATCTTAACTGTAAGTTTTGGAAACCACATGATGTGGAAATACATAGCTGAAACAGCCCTGTATCCAAACCAGCAAAGAAATCAATTTGCATGTCTTTCCCTGAAAATGGTAAGATACATTAGAAAATTACAGAAATGCAGGTAATGAGGCTTCTAAAACATTTCCTGTAGTTCAGGAGGCCAAAGGAGCTCTGTAAGATTTCCTTTGAGAATGTTTTTTTTTTAATTTGCCAGAAGTTACAAATAGAAATAAGGATGCTCATCTTTGCACATAGCTAAAACTACTGAAGTCTTGAGAAACAAGACAGAGTAGCAACACTCATGTTCCTGTGTTTTTCCATTAACGATTCCGTGATTACTAATTATTAATTTGTGCAACCAGTTAGCTTTAGCTACAACTCCTTATAGTCTGATTAATTATCTCTTTTTGTATCACTATATTTTATCACTTTATAGCTGCCATAAACAAGACAGGATATGAGAGATCCAGATTGTACACATTATCCTTTACTGTATATGATCCATGACGTAAAGCTGGAGTTGACCTGTATTAACAAGAAACAAATTACTCACGAAAACCTCCCATTCAGATCAGTAGGAGTATTGCCCAAGTAATGACTTTTAGTTCAAACTTAAGCTGAAATTTTCCCCTTAGCTGCTCTTATATATATTGCTGGCATCAGAGGTAATTCCAGTCTTCCAGTGCTTACCTTCTAGTTTGTAGTAGTACAGCGGTGGTTGTAAACGTCAGCCACTAAGTCCAAGTAAGTCCATTGTTCTCAGCACAGTTTAGCTAATTAAAATTTCTTGCTGTCTACCACAATGCTCATTATCTGATCCAAATGAGAACTGGGAGGAACATTTGTAATGATATATTAATGAATCAATAACAAACAGCACACTTGCCATACATTACTTCTAACATATCTTTAAGCCATTACTGTGTGTCAGTACGCTTATCAAGTTTATCTTGTTTTATTGTTGTGATGATTTGTACAACATTAAAGCATAATTATAAAAGCCTATAATTTCTTTGTATTACAGAATTATACATATTACCATATTACTAATAATTCCTCATTACTCATCAGTTCTTTACTTTCAGAGATAAGGGAGAAAGCAGGTCCTTATTTTCAGCATGTTAATGACTATAAGTAGGAAAGGAAGCTTTAAATATGTGGTTATTTATTTTACTTTTTCACAGGGATAAAAAAAATGAGATAATAATGTTGAAAAAGCACAACTTAAAAACTGGGAAATACCATAAATAAAGCCATATGTTTAACATTAACTCAGGGTTCTTTTCTATTGGCATTATAATAAAGTCATTAATTATGTGACCCTAACCTAAATTTTTATGTTCAGACAGTGAACAAGGTGGCCAATGCCCAGAAAATAGTTGTGGATGTCAACTTTGTCAGAAAATGACTAAGACTTTCATCTTACTTTTTTAATCTATAAAATTTAAAAATGTGGGACTTGGGGGAGCTAAAAGGCCAAACTAGTTAAAATTATTGGTATTTGCTTTGCATAAAAATTGTTTATTTGAAAAAAAATAAATTCTTGTCAGATTACTACCTTTATTTCCATAAATAATAAATACAGGGAAAACTTTCTTTCTTATTTAGTTGAAGTCTTTCTGAGCAACTCAGCAATTCATCATGCAATTTTATAATTTCAGTTTTATACCAAGACTGAAGCAGCAATCTGTTTTTCAATGGGTTTTGTTCCTACAGTTAAGGCAGTGTAATGCCAATTTAGAAAATGTATTTTGTATCATCATCTGTCACAGATTACCGTGTGATTCAAAGCAAGTCACTTAAACCAGACTTTTGAGAGGAAAGATGTTCCTCATTTTCTTAGTGCTTATCTTGTCTCAGTGAAGTTTTCATTTGCAAAAATGCAGCTTCAACTGAAACTAATAAAAGTTGGACTGTGAAAAAAATAAATCAAAAGCGTATGAAAATCTCTATGTAGAGAATTCAAAATGAGCAAAAGAAATCTGAAATCTGGCTTTTCCTAAAGTTTATTCTTTACAAATTAGTTTTATTTAAAAACAAATAAAATAGAAAATGCAAATATCCTCATGTTGAGCCATTGGAAAACAACAAAAACAGTTGAAATGCCAGCAATCAAAGGACAATTACATTCAAATTACTATTCATGTTTCAAATGGTTTATGGCTAAGTCCAAGCTGGATAATCAGTCTCCAGTTATTTGGCTGAGGGCTAAAGGGAGCTGCAGGTGATAACCTTCAGAATTTTCCACCCATTTTATGTACTAAGCTCTTCTTTTCTGCTGTTACAATCCATCCATTCTGGTCACATCCTGCATCAAAAGTAAAAATATCAAATTGAACTATTTATCCTCCCGTTGCACTTCCTATGCAGAATGACCCACGTGCAATTTCCCATATTATTTTGGTACTAGAATTTGTTGAAGTTATTCAACAATCAATTTGCATTTCGTCCTGCGAATAGTACTTTTAGGGCATTCAGGCAATTTATCCCAATGCAAATCTTCAGTGTTTTTTAATCTCATTTTTCTCAGGATCTGGGATTTTCTCCCATTTTTCCCATTCTGCTACAGCCTTAATACTTATATTTTAATAAGAGAGGAGATAGAGGCCATGTCACTGATGCTTGCTCACATGATTTAACGGAGACAAGGGGAGAGAAATTTCTCTCTATATTATGTGTCCCTTTGAAAATAACAAAATCTGATCATCTTTACTACATTACAGGACTTTAGTTTTCAGCTATTTTGTCATGCAGATTAGCTCCTTCAACAGTGAAGTGAGATGAAACAATGATTTACAGCCTACTTTCATCCTACCTGAAAGTACCACTTTTCAACAGTCTTGTCAGCCAAGATTATAAGGAAAAAAAAGTGTCATTTATAAAATTATCACTTTCTAACTTTTTTGTTACCTATTGGCGCTTTGAGACCTCTGTATGCCTCTTATTGTTTTCAGAAGAAAAGAGGTAAAATGTTTGTGGATAAGATGTGATTTTTAAATTTTGCAGCTCTACAAAAGTAGCTTATTGGTGTTTCTTGCCTGGAAGTGCCACCCATGGTGCAATTCATGTCCTGTTGTCCCAGAAGTTCTGACTCTTCTGTTCCAAGCACTTCTTGTACTCCTTTTCTGTGCAGGGAATGGAGAGTAAATGTGCAAGTGTCTCCCACTGAAAGCCCTAAAAAGAAGAAGAAACAATGTGGTCTGGTCTTCATACCCCAGAATGGTAAACAATGTTTTCTTGAAGTAGCCATGAATATCCACGGCTACGTTTTGGCATGCTCTTTCAAAACTCGTCTATGGCATTTGAAATTCCTTCCTGTTAGCTGAGCCCTGTGAAGTGTTTTTGTTCATTTTTCTTCCCAGTCTGACACACATTAGTTTATAAAAACAAAACAAAACCAAACCACAAATAAACAAACAAAAAAACACCAGAGATAAAAGCATAGGTTTTTAAAGGGTTTTCTGTACAGTAACAGTAATCAGCTTTTATATGTAACTGTAGGTTTTCTGTCTCCTTCATGTCTAAGGATTTCTTGTACTTACTTGAAAACAGCAGCAGTTAAACAAACAAACTCTTCTACCAAAGTCACATTCCTGATGGATTTTGTTGACAGGTTTCTTTCTTATTGCTCACTACATGTCTGAGTGACCAGCACCGAGCAATTAAAAGTGACAGCTGTATGAATGACACTGTGTGCCATAGAATAAATAAATTTGACGATCTGAGCCTGAATTTGCAGTGCTCTTTGACGCCTGACATGAACACGTGCAAATAAATAGCACACAAGCAATAAACCTGATCAGCAGGAGTTCATACTTCTGCATTCACTCATAGAAAAGGCCCTTCCTCTATTTCATGTCTTTTGGCATTTGTTATCACCATCCATTGTTCAAAAGCTGTTTGATAAAATGCCCATTTCCCACTAAACTGGGCTATGAGGGCAGGTAAACAGCTTTGTTTCAGTTACTGTATCATTGAAAATGACATGAGAAATTAAGGACCTTTTATTTTATATGCTTAACAGGATATACACTGATATACAGCTACATTATCTGAGAGCTATGGAGACCTGCAGAAGGCAAAAGACAAGAATGACACAAAAAGACCGTTTTATGTTGCTTTTCTGCAATGGTTAAGCTGAAATGGCTGATCAATAACAAGTAAATATGATAGAGAACAATTTTAACATTTTATATATATATATATATGTATGTGTGTGTGTGTGTATATATATATATATATATATGATGATATATATATATATATATAAAACTGTGAAGAATGAAAGTAAATCTCTTACACTGATTTAGCCAAGACTTCTACTTCCCTTACCAGCTTTACTGGACATGATTCACTTCTACAGATAGCTTTGGTGAGCTGACTTAGTCTCAGCTGTGCAGCCCAGCACGGCTGGGGAGGGAAGAAGAGAGAATGGTAGTGCCAAAAAGAGGAGAGGAAGAAAATGAAGGTGAAAGAAAGGGGAACAACAGGATTTTCCCTTTTCCTGGAAGGGCTGTTAGATTAGATCAGCTTTCCTGTAAGACTAAAATTAAAAAAGTGAAAGGCATGAAGTGCTCACCTTAAGGCTAATTGGAAGTTAACTATATGTTTCACCAATTCATTTGTCAGCCTCTATCTTCAGAGACAACAGCTGTTTCCTTAAGCTTTGCATTTCAGTGTTGAAAACCCTGTTTTGCCCTCAGGTTTGCCAGCAGTTTAGAAACATTTCAGTAGTGAATTCACGCAGGCTTTTATTTTGCTCACAGTAGTGGTGCTGAACTCTGGAATATGGGCATTGGCCCATGGGAATGTTCCTGATTCTTCTCTACAAAGCTGTGGAGGCACATCTGGAGGTCAGGAATAAAATGTACTGACTAACAACAGATTCAGAGTTAGCACACAGGTAAATTCCTTGGTGGCTGTCATGGCAATGATCAGAAGACCTGAGACTCCCACGAACCCCTCAGGATTGTGTCAGGGATGGTACAAACACTGCAGAGAGCCTCACAGTTTAAGACAAGGTGTTTTGGAGAAAGATCATGTAAATGACAAGTAAGTAGTAGAAGAGACCAAGAAGTTCACAGGAAATGGGTCAAGGGTTTTCAATAGAACTGATTATTTGGTGTGTACAATATATTAACTGAAAAGAAAGGCAGTTTTTCTTGAGGTCCAGAAATACTTTCTGCGTGCAGTATTTCTTTTCATGCAGCTGCAGATATATTTAAATTTTGCACTTAGTGGAAAACACATTAGGAGAGACAAGCCAGTATAAGTATCCATGTTCTTATTCTGACCGGTGCTTTCTCCGCAACGTGAGCCATCACACTCACGGCCTCAGAGAGGCAAACTTAATCCACTGTTCTCAGACTGCTTGTTTTCAAACACTGTGGTTGAAGTAAAAGCAAGTGATTATTAAGAAAGCTGATTAATCAATTGGTACATGTTTATGGGAAGACTCATTTAACTTGGCACTCACAACTGTAGCTCGATTGAAGGTTTCAGAGCTCAGGGAGCAACACACACAACAAAGTGAACTAAGCAGTTTGTTTGCTTGTGTTCACGGTAAAATAACTTTATTAGCGATAATTAAGAGTGCTTCAAAATTAATAATCTCAAAATAACAGTTTCCAGCCATATAAGTCATTACTTTTCTACTAAGGATTGTGTGGCAAAAAGCCTGACACCTTATTACATTCCTTCAGCATTGTGGTTTCCATCATTTCTTTGAAATCCATACCTTTCATGTACAGTTCATTAACACTGATGAAAGTACGTATCTTTCTAATAAAGTCAGTATTTCCTTGTAATCATTTGTAGATGTTTCACTTCATGTAATATTTAGGATGTTCTTTATCCTAACATCTCATTTCTAATGTGGGCTATGGTAAGAGAAGTGACATTATAGAAATTCTATCTTGGTTTACTGCATTTCTTCTCTCTCAGTGACATCCATAGCAAGTTTCTCACTTTAGAAGTCAAAGCCAGAGTTTTATAACTGCCAGTTTTCAAACTGTTGCCTACAAAACCAGCTGCTCCGCAGACTGCAATGTCCGCTAAAACAAAGCATTCAAAATAATTGTCAAAAGTAATTTCTAAACTTGCAATTAACATATCGCATGTGCAAATCTCAATAATGACCTCTCACTAAGCAGCAAGGTGTATGGTGTCCTGCATTTTATATAGGAAAAATCTGCTTTACACACTGGAAAGATGGAAACCTGGCTGTTCAGCCTCTACATCTGGCTCTGATTCATCTCTGATTCCTGATGAAGGTGGTAGCTCAGTAAATCCACATCTTTTAGTGTGGGATTTCAGTGGGGTTTGAGGATATGATGAATGTCCTGAACCAACATCTTTGGTAATGGAAAGTGAAAAATACTCTAACTGGGTAAGATGAGGTCAAAAGTCTATCTTCTGATAGCAGAATCAGCAGACATCACTCTGGAGGTTAAGTGGATGATGATTAGGAAAAAAAATAGAAAACTGAAAGAGAGGCACTCAAATGGGGATTCCTGCCCTTCAAAAAAATTCTTAGCTAAAGACTACTTTCGTTACCTGCTCTGGTAGGTATCACTCTTGATCTCCTTGTCCCACATATTTTCTGATAATTTCAGTGGCACTACTGGGAAGTATGGCACTGCAGCTCTGCATTAGAAAAGATAAGCACAGGCTTGATTCCTTCTCATTTCCATTATTTAAAATTATTTAAACTTGCATCATT
>NW_020959235.1:8607-10266 GCF_003031625.1 Empidonax traillii | reverse complement strand
CATGCCATGCTGGCTCCCTCCAGCTGAGCCTGGGCCTGCAGCAGCCTGGCTTGCTCACCCAGCAAAGATTTCCCCAAAGGATTGGTGGAGCCTGAGCACAGCAGACCTTGCAAAAGCCAGAGGGCCCGTCCTGATGCCTCTGGGACTCTGAAGCCCTGCTGAAAGGAGAGGCACGGGGCATACAAACCTTCAGGGGGTTTATTGTCAGGAGAGAAATTCCTTTATAGAAAAGATGGGTTTCAAAACAGCACTGCTCTGCTCTCAAAATTAAATGTACATAGATATCTACACACACACATATTGATAGAATAATGACTATTTTGCTGTGTGATTATAAAACCAAACAAGGTAAACCGATTCCCAAACAATTCTGCCCAACCAGGGCAAGGGGATCTGACAATTCCTGCCACCTGCTGTCCCAGGGGAGCCCACCTGGGCACCATGGCAGGAGCGGGACAGGCATTGCTGGCCCTGCCTGTGCCACCCGCCTCTTCTTGCCCCACCACTTGGCAGCAGACACTGAGACAAGAGAAACTCTCAGGGTGGCACCACTGTAGGTTTTTCCTCTTGCAGAGCAGCTTGCCAGGCTCTGGAGGAGCTGTGCAGGGCTGGGCCATCCTGGTTGCTCTGAGGAAAGGCTGGGTGTCACATCTGCCCAAAGACCTGTCTGGCCACACAGTCATCTCCCCTCATGCCAGACCTTCCAGCTGGGAGGAATGAGGCAACAGCCATGGGTGAAAGCCCTTGGCTTCACAGCAGAGGTTTTGATCAAGGTCCTTTTTGGTGTTTTTAGGATTTTTTTTAAATACAATCCATATCCCCCTAGGGGTTCTGAGATACAAGAACAAACCCTGATGCTTTACCATAACCTGGCAATAACAATGCCATGTAGCTCCTGTACATCCCTGTGCCCCATCCCAGGGCTGCAGCCCTCTGCCAGGATCCCTTCTTGTGGCCAATCTGCTTTTCCAAGTTTTCAAGTGTGGTCCCACCTGAGCAAGTGAAGGTGCTGAGGAAACAGCGTGAGCTGGACGGGGTGGGGGGCAAAGAGCTTTTGGTCCTTGAAGAAGCCTAAAATTCTGCCCAGCCCTGTTAACTGTCCCTCCCTTCCCCGGGTGGGCTCTGTCCCCAGTGCCCTGCACCCAAGCCAGCCCAGGCTTCCCCAGAAAGGATCTTTTTCTCAGTCAGGCTCTGCAGGATGGCCACAGTGTCCATCTGGAACTGCCCCAGCGCCTGCACTCGCACGGGCTGCGGATCTCTGTGTGCCCTTTGCCTTCCTCTGGGATGGGGGGGTTTGGCTGCAGTCAGAGCCACAGCCCCACAGGGCCCCCACGGCTCTGCCTTGTTCTGTACAACTCCCCTGTCCCTACAGCCCCCCACCAGCACTGGATCTGAGCCTCAGGGCTCTCCCCACTGTTCTACCCTTTTTTCTCAGCCTCTCTCTTTTTGCCAGGCTGCATCCAGAGAATCCACAAACCTCCTAAGAGGCTCTCCTCATAAAGGTCATGTCCTCATAAACCCCATCCCCCTCACAATGGGGCCTCAGAAGGTCTCTGTGCTCACAGAACCCATCCACCCCAGAATGGGGCAGCCTCATAAAGGCACTGTCCTCATAACCCTCACACACCTCAGAACACTGCAGGCCTCATAAAGGCCCCT
>NW_020959235.1:3139-6298 GCF_003031625.1 Empidonax traillii | reverse complement strand
TATATACACACTACCAACCAAAGGGAACTCCCCAAAAGGGAAAAGGGAAGGGAAAGGGAAAAGGGAAAAAGGGACAAAAAGGGATAGAAAAGGGACAAAAAGGGACAAAAAGTCAAACACTCCCCTCGAGAGGAAGCGAGCCACACCACACAGCTACCAGCACTGTCCGCCTCTCAAGGCCAACCAGACACGCCAGACCTCACTCCCTCCCCCGGGCAGAGTGACAGTAGAGCTACCTCCACCTTGGGTCCGCCGGAAGAAAGAGAGCGAGAGCTTCCTCTCTCTCCTTATTTATACTCTTGCTTACGTAAAATCGTATGGAATACTGGGAACATGACCTTGGTTCCTTGGTTACAACCTGATCACCAAGGAAGGCCTAGATTCAAAACCACTACATTCTCCACCCCTTATTCCATACTATTTTACGTAACATTTATATTTCACGTATTTGCTTATATCCTGCACATATATACATATATATATATATATATATATATATATATATATAGTCCTTTGGAGTAGTTGTTTTGTGGTAGAAGATTGACTTCAGCATCAACAGTAGCTCGGTTCGGATCCTTGGCACTTCGGTTACTATCACAGCTCAGGTTTAGGACTGGCTTGTTGTTTCATCGTCAGATACTGGTATCAGCATTGGTCAGGTCTCTCTCACTTGGCGACTGGTCTCCTGTAAAACAACTTGAAGCACAAAGTTAGTTTTTTCCCAAAGATAAATTTCCTTGAGGCACACACTGTATCTTTCCATCCTTCCTCATCATCCACCATGTGTACCCTGGCCCTTGAGCGAAGACAACTCCACGAATGGGTTTGTCTTGGCCCGAGGTAGGGGCAACCCAAACGGCTTTACCCAACATACCTCTCAGGTGAATCACTGGAACTTTGTCTCCATCTACAGTGTGGAGGAATTCTGCTTGGGCAGGGCCAGCTCGGTTGACAGAGCCTCTAGTATTTACCAACCAGGTGGCCTTGGCTAAGTGCTTGTCCCAGTTCTTAAACTTTCTCTCACATAGTGCTTTTAAAGTTGTTTTTAACAGTCCATTATATCTTTCAATTTTCCCAGCAGCGGGTGCATGATATGGAATGTGATAGACCCATTCAATACCATGCTCCCGTGCTCACGTGGCCACTAGATTATTCTTGAAATGAGTCCCATTGTCTGACTCAATTCGCTCTGGAGTGCCATGTCTCCATAAGACCTGTTTTTCAAGACCCAGGATGGTATTCTGGGCCGTTGCATGGGGCACTGAATATGTTTCCAACCATCCAGTGGTTGCTTCCACCATGGTAAGCACATAGCGCTTACCTTGGTGGGTCTGTGGCAACGTGATATAATCGACCTGCCATGCTTCTCCATATCTGTACTTTTCCCAGCGTCCACCATACCATAGGGGCTTCAATCTTCTTGCCTGCTTGATAGCAGCACAGGTTTCACAATCGTGGATAACCTGGGAAATAGAGTCCACGGTTAAATCCACCCCTCGGTCTCGTGCCCATCGGTAGGTGGCATCTCGGCCCTGATGACCTGAAGCATCATGGGCCCATCGGGCTAGGAACAACTCTCCCTTATGTTGCCAGTCCAGGTCTATTTGTGACACTTCAATTTGCGCAGCTCCATCCGCTTGTCTGTTGTTACGATGTTCCTCGTTGGCTCCACTCTTGGGTATATGGGCATCTACGTGGCGGACTCTCACATCTAGTTTCTTCACTCTAGAAGCGATGTCTTGCCACAAATCAGCAGCCCATATGGGTCTTCCTCTACGCTTCCAACTCATGTTTTTCCATCGTTCTAGCCATCCCCATAGGGCACTGGCTATCATCCATGAGTCAGTATAGAGGTAGAGCCTTGGCCATCCTTCTCTCTCTGTGATGTCCAGGGCCAATTGGACGGCTTTGAGTTCCGCAAACTGACTTGATTCGCCTTTACCTTCAGTGGCCTCTGCCACTTGTCGTGTGGGACTCCAAACAGCTGCTTTCCACTTCCGGTTCCCTCCTATGATACGGCAAGAACCGTCAGTGAAAAGAGCATAACGTGTTTCTTCATCTGGCAGTTGATTATATGGCGGAGCTTCTTCAGCTCGACTCACTGGCTCTTCTTCTTCTTCATCTGCCAGACTGAAGTTCCCACTTTCAGGCCAATTAGTTATGATTTCCAGAATTCCAGGGCGATTCGAGTTTCCAATTCGGACACGTTGCGTAATCAAAGCAATCCACTTACTCCACGTAGCATCGGTGGCATGATGTGTAGGAGGCACTTTCCCTTTGAACATCCAACTCAGCACCGGTAGTCGGGGTGCCAGGAAGAGCTGCGCTTCAGTGCCAATCACTTCTGAAGCTGCTTGTATGCCTTCGTATGCCGCCAGTATTTCCTTCTCCATAGGGGTATAGTTGGCTTCAGATTCTTTGTAGCTTCGGCTCCAGAAGCCAAGTGGTCGCCCTCGTGTTTCGCCAGGCACTTTTTGCCAGAGGCTCCAGGAGGGACTGTTATCTCCAGATGCAGTGTAAAGTACATTCTTTACATCTGGTCCCGTCCTGACTGGCCCAAGAGCCACGGCATGTGCAACCTCTTGCTTGATCTACCTGAAAGCCTGCTGTTGTTCAGGACCCCATTGGAAATCGTTCTTTTTACGGGTCACAAAATAAAGAGGGCTCACAATTTGGCTGTACTCAGGGATGTGCATCCTCCAGAAGCCTATGGCTCCCAGAAAAGCTTGGGTCTCCTTTTTGTTTGTCGGTGGAGCCATTGCTACAATTTTATTGATGACCTTGGTTGGAATCTGGCGCCTTTCATCTTGCCATTTCACCCCTAGGAATTGGATCACTCTGGCAGGCCCCTTGACCTTGCTTTTCTTAATGGCAAAACCGGCCTTGAGGAGAATCTGAATGATCTTCTCTCCTTTGTCGAAAACTTCCTTCGCTGTGTCCCCCCATACAATGATGTCATCAATGTATTGTATGTGTTCTGGGGCCTCACCCTTCTCCAGTACAACCTGAATCAACCCATGACAGATGGTGGGACTGTGTTTCCACCCCTGGGGCAGTCGATTCCAGGTGTATTGCACACCCCTCCACGTGAAAGCAAACTGCGGCCTACACTCTTCTGCCAAGGGAATGGAGAAAAATGCATTTGCTATGTCAATGGTA
>NW_020959235.1:0-2517 GCF_003031625.1 Empidonax traillii | reverse complement strand
CCATTCACCATCGGATTTGCGTACAGGCCAAATGGGGCTGTTGAAGGGTGAGTGAGTCTTACTGACCACCCCTTGACTCTCCAACTTCCTGATCATCTTTTGAATAGGGATCACAGCATCTCGATTGGTCCGGTATTGTCGCCTATGTACTGTTGAAGTGGCTATTGGCACTTGTTGATCATCAACTTGTAGGAGTCCTACAACAGAAGGATCTTCTGAGAGACCAGGCAGGGCAGACAATTGCTTGTATTTCTCCTCAGTCACCGTGGCTACACCAAAAGCCCATCGGTATCCCTTCGGGTCCTTGAAGTATCCTCTTCTCAGGTAATCAATACCAAGGATACAAGGAGCTTCTGGCCCTGTCACAATGGGATGCTTTTCCCATTGGTCTCCAGTCAAGCTTACTTTGGCCTCTACCACTGACAACTCTTGCGATCCTCCTGTCACTCCAGAAATAGATACAGTTTCCGTAGTCTTGTGTTCAGATGGCATCAATGTACACTGGGCACCGGTATCTATCAAAGCCCGGTATCTCTGTGGGTCCGAGGTGCCAGGCCATCGAACCCACACAGCCCAGTAAACTCGATTGTCCTTCAGGTCCCTTTCCTTCTCCTGGCAGAAGGCAGGGCCCCTCTATTGGTCCTTGTCAGAGCATTCAGTGTCAGATGTCCTCTTTGCTCCACCAGTGGCCTTCTTATTGTCAGGAAAGTGAACTGCAGCCTTCTTGTATTGTGGAGATCGCAACTGCTTTTCCACAAAATCCGCATCAACTACAAAGACAAGTTTCTTGCTGGCTTCCTTCTGCTTCAGCTCTTTCACTCTGGCCTGAAGTTTGGAAGTGGGCTGTCCATCCCATTTTTTCATGTTCTCTCCCTGATTGCGTAAGTAGGACCACAACTGATTACGTGATTGACGGTTAGGGCCCTTCCTCCTGCGTGTAGGGGGAGGAGTTGTTGACTGAGATCTGGACCAAGACAGAGGTTAAGGTCGAGCTTGTGGTCTAGATCGCTTTACTGGTGTGTCTCTGTAGTCATCTCCGTCTTCGTAGTCATCCTCATATTGGGAATATTCATAATCTCCTTCCATTCTTCCCTTAGAGTGGGTGGGTTGACGTCGGACTTCAGAAAGATCTTCGAAATTCTCTGCCATAGTCTGTATCCACTGACACATTGTTTCTACATTTGGTTCATCCAATTTTGGATGGAATGCTGAAATGAGGCAGTTGATGTATTGTGCAGGGGCACCTTTGATCACATTTCTCCACATTGGATTGGTACATGGGAGACACGCAGGGTCTAAGATATCATAATAGTCCGGCTTACTGAAGATAAGTTCAAGCATGGCCAGTTCCTGTAGATATTGAATACCTTCTTCCGCAGTTGTCCATTTTCTTGGAGAACTTGTTAAGTACTCTTTAAATGGATATCTCTCTCTCACCGCAGTAAGGATCCTAAGCCAGAGACTATGACTAAATCGCTCTCGTGCAATCCCTTGTTCAATCTCACGGTCTCAAGCCAGAGATCCCAACTGCTGTGCTTCGTGACCTTCCAGCATGTGACTTCTAGCTCCGTTGTCCCAGCACCTTACCAGCCAGGTTAGAATTCGTTCACCAGGCCAGTGACTATAATCTTTTCTTAAATCCCGGAGTTCTGCTGGGGTCAATGATCGTAATACTTCAGATGTTCTCACGACTCCTGCTTCTGGATGGACATCCCTCCTATCCATTTCCACCTCTCTCCTGACGTATCTATGTGGAACTGTCTCCACTCTGCCTCTTTCACGTGGATGTGGAAACGGAACACGCCTCGGGGATGGGCTTCTGATGGGTGGAGGTAATGAATAATCCTCCGGACCCTGGGATGAGGATTTTAGATATTCCTCCATTTCTTCTGTGGAACAGTCAAGAAGAGTGTATTCAGGTGTCAACATTCTCCTTGGCTTCTGTGTTCCATCAGGCACCCGAGCTGTTGCCCCTTCTTCCTTCAGACGCATCTCCCTCTCTTTTGGACGCGCCCCTAATTCCTTGGGACGTGCTCCTTCTCTCATGGCTCGTTCTTCTTCTTCTTCAGTTACACACCTCAGTCGTGGGGGTTGGCTTGTGGACTCTGCATCATCCCTTATCCACATCTTCTTTTTTGTTATGGGGGCGATAGTGATTTCAGGATCTGTGGTGTGGGCCCCGGTCTCGGTCACAGAGGCAGCTGTAGGTGTTGACCTGTGAGTTCCCATGTTCATAAAGTCCATAATTGGAACTCCAGTGTTCGCAGGTTTGGTCCCAGCTGTGCTGGCTTCAAATGGCGTCTGGACTCTGGTCTTGATGGATTCCATTCTGAGTGGTGTAGTTTGTGTCCCTGACTCAGCCTTAGCTTTCTGAACATGGTCTACAGCGGCTCGGTAAGCACTAGCCAGGCCCCAGCATAGAGCAGAGATTTGGGTATTTGGATCCTTGTATGTAAGACAACCCTCCATTAAACGACGGGTTATCTCATTAGGATCAAAGGCCTGTGCTGGCGTGAA
>NW_020959234.1:8199-10275 GCF_003031625.1 Empidonax traillii | reverse complement strand
TCTCAGGGACAGGCACAGGGAGGGTGCAAGGAACAGCAACATGGCATAGTCTCACAGCTTCGAGGAAGCAGTGACATAGGGACTTCATGTGCCAGGGATTTCAGAAAGGCTGTCTTGTTAAATGGCCACAAATGAACCCATCCAATCTGAAATCCATCTATTTGCCTTTTGGATTTGTGAATGCTTTTGACAGCCACAGAATCCTGCGGCAACAAGTTCCATGACTTAATTAAGAACTGTATGAAAACCGGTTCCCTTTGTTTGAGCTGGAAGCCTGGTCACTTGAGAGGATGCAGCCTAGTTCTTGGGTGGCGAGAAAAACCAATTTTTTTGGTTCTTGCTTTTCAGGGAGCTGAAGGAGAAGGGACTCCTCAGCATCAAATGTCTGGCTACCTCCCATTCAAAAGTCCTTCTTTGCAGACTTCGTGAGGTTTCCTTGGCAGTCACCAAAGAGGTAAGAACATTGTGCTGAATTTTGTCCCACATACATGGTGTGTATAGTGAATATGTGCTTGTTCATCTGCAGGTGTGCTCAGTGTCTCCCTTCCTTACTATTTTTAGGCCTTAATTTTCTAATGGCCATCACCAATCTATATGATCTGTCTGTACATATAGCTATATTCAGTGGTATGTATGTGTACCCTACATCGCTGGCATGTAGAGTATCTGACACTCCCCTCTTTGAGCTGGGTGCCAGTAGAATGCAATATACCAATGCAGAAACTGAGACACTAATTAGGTTATTTGCCACAGCCCAAATCTCTGCCCAAACTCTGCTTTTGTCTTCCTCTGGACACAGTGAGAAGTCTTGTAGTTCTCTGGGACTTTTGTCTTGGGGAACTGATTATCTTTCCAGTGGGCTAATTGTTTCTCCTCATGACTTCCCCAGGTGACCAACCTCCGCTCCAAGGTGTCTCACTCAGCAATTGTCACTCTTGGAGAGCTCTTTGTGACCTTGAAGAAGGACATGGACTCTGAGGTGGCTGAGGCTGCTCGGGTCTTGCTCCAGATGGTTTGGAACCCTCCTGAGTTCCTTCAGAAAGCAGCCAGTCAGACCCTGGGCATCATGCTGGAGAATGTGACTCCTTCACGAGCACTGACTGCTCTCATGGACGGAGCCCAGTATGTTCATCTTTTCCAAATGATATCCTTCACCTTATATTGTGTGGGTGGGGGAAAGGATGAGAGAAAGAAGGGGAATGATGGGATGGAAGGGTCCTTTATTCCACATCTTCTTTGTTCTTGGTGACTAGATTCTCGGACCAACCTCACTTCCTTCCTCTTGTCTCCTCCTTCTGTCCTCAACAACTGTTTGTTCTCACAGTCTGTCAGCATTGTCTAGGCGTGGTGAATGGTGGAGAAGTGAAAGTCCCTGCAGGGTCTAAGGATAGAGGCTTGTGGTGTTGTGGGAAGAGGGACAATTTCAGTTTCAGCAGGGAGCACCCTCTGATATTTCACACGAACCACAGAGGTGCTGGGAAAAGCCAGGCATCATCATTATGCCATTAACTTGAGAAATAAGGAGAGTAATTGCTGTGACATGGAGCATGTGTGGGAGGACGTGCTGGGTGTGGCACAGCCTGCACAGCAGATGCAGCTCCTGCCAAGAGGAGCCTTGTATGACTGTCCTGTCCTTCGAGCTCTGCTTTCTCTTCAAATGGATGCTTCATGTTAGACTGGAGATGGTGAATCCCTTTACAGGCCCCTTCCCAGGCTGACTCCCATGGGATAGCTGAACCAAATGCTGCCTTAAAGTATTGGTGCTGTGCCTGACGGTTTCCAACAGGCCCCCTCTAGGACAGGACAACCTGGCTAAAATGACTGCCACCCTTTCCTCAGCTTTGGCAAAGGGAAAAACTTTAAAAATTTATCTCTTGCCAAGCCTCACAGAACAAACTGCTGGCTGCATTGCTGGATATTCTGCAGCTTCACACCCCACAGTGTTTTTTCCCCCCCACTTGCTTTTTTTTTTCAAGGGTCTGCAGATTTGGAGATAAATCAATCCTGCTGCAGCTCTGTCTGTGTAGTGGGTCCCCTCTGCTGGGTCAGCATGACTTGTCTTTCATTTCCCTCTTT